>NW_026705623.1:0-300000 GCF_029867415.1 Vicia villosa | reverse complement strand
TTTTTTTTTGCAGGTAGGAGTAAGGTTTTAAGCCTGCAACTTATACAACTCTTGCCCCACACTACATTATTTTTTGTGGAATTTTGCAGGTAGAGCCTAGACAGAGCGGGGATGTCCGTTTGTCACCCTTAAATATGAGTTGATGTCGTGATAGTACATTTTAAAATAATAAAAAATCTAATTGACAACCACCTTATACATAAGTTATGGTCAGGTACTTAAATGCACCAAAATATCAATAAAAATAACACTTTGAATTTCTTGAAATTTGCACCATTAAATCATTTTATCTTAAATTTATTTATATTTTGGACCAGGATCCTGGCTCTACAATTAGCTATGATTCTTAATATACCATCCATAAAAAAAACTTTTATCTTCATCTAAAGAGAACTAAAGAATGAACAAGAAGTATTAAATGAAGAAGAACCACGTAAGTCATTAAGTGTATATTCGTCTTTAAATCTCGGTGTTAGATTATAATTGCTTTCAAAAGACTTTTTTTAATAAATTAATTAGTCATAGATCCGTGTTGTCGTCCGGGTGTATTATTTGTGGTGTAGTATTTTATGAATGATATTAAAAATGTGAAGTAAATGCAATTTTTGACCAAATTGCATTTATAAAATGGAAATTAACCATTAAAATTTTTTTTACTAATAAGATATTAGTAGTTTGAAAATTAGGTTCTAAGTTAAAATAATGATCCACAAAAAAAATTAGGTTCTAAGTTAAAATAGTGATCCATAAAATTTTATTTTTTCTAATAAGATATTGATAGTATGAAAATTAGGTTCTAAGTTAAAATAATTTCACATGTGAACATTTTAGAAAGACATGAAAATTTACTTTGTTCATTCAGAAAAGAAATCATCTACCAGTGGTGAAAAGATTTTATTCAATTGTGCACTCCTTTCTCAGACTGTTTTCAACATAGAAGATACTCGTGCGTCCGCACGGGTGAATTTATTTTAATTTTGACGTAATAATTATTTTAGATATACATATGAAAAACTCATTTTTATTGCGAAAGTACAATGAAAAATTATGAAATCAAAAGATTACAACAAATAATATGATTATATAAAATATAATGATAAACTTAACAAATGATGTATTTAGATACACATGTTAACTTAAATAGAATTATTTAATTGTAAAATAAACCATTACTATATAAAATCAATTGTATTAAATAATAATAAAAAACTTGTGATATGGAGAAAGAAAAAAATTGAAATTTGAAAATAAGAATTTTATTTTCAAATAAAGGTAATAATTTGATAGTGGCCCGTGAGATAAAAAGTTAGTTGTTTGAATGACTATGTAGTATTGTTCAATTTGATAAAATACATTTTTAATGATACTAAATAAAAAATATGATAAAAAATATTGAATCATTACATTTTAAAATAAAGTAAGAGAGAGAATATGGAAAGGGTGGGGATATAATGAAGTAAGAGGGAGAATAGAGAAAAGTGAGAATGTATGGTAGAAGCTTTGGTTGTGCCAAGTGTCTAATACTGATTGGAAAATAGAAAATTGGTAGGGTGATTTTGTTAGTTGCTATTTTGTCCAATTTGTAGTGCAAATTTTTTTTAGAAAAGAACAATAATGAAAGTTTGGTCAATCTTCTAGTAAAGGATATATAGTAGAAGTATTCCTTAAGATCAATTTATCGGTTCTTTAATTTTGCACATGCTTCTATGATTGTTTAGTTTCTACATTAAAATATATTTCATAATATTTTTTATTTTGAAACAAAGCCAAATGTATTACACGAAAAGTCAACACAAGGGGTGCTAGGTACAACAGCTAAAGTTCATTACACTAGTCAATAACAAATACAGAAAAAAGAGAGCACCACCAGAAACCATATAAGGAAATAAGAGACCCTGAGCCACAGAACTACGAATAGACAAACGACAAAGCTAGATACATGACCAAATACTCTGCTACACACCGTGCCTATTAAAACAGATTAAAACTGAACCAAAATCCAAAAGTATGCGACCAACAAAACTCCAAGAAGCAGCTGCGCAGAACCCACCAGCAAAAGAGAAAAATAATGCAGCTCACACTTAGATTCCAAGTTGAAATTGAAGAAATCAGAGGGTGAGGATGATCTCAAATACCACTGCTCTGGTAACAACTTCCGGCACAAAGCGAACGCGCTGAAAACGCACCAGCTCGAACCAAACAGCGCCACAACAACCTCAGAACACCCAATAACATTTTCAGAATACTGATTATGTCTTAGCTAAACTCTATCCAAACAAGATATGAGCTGACAACTTCAAGGCTCTAAGCCGGACACCTGAAATCCAAAGAGCAAGATCTCGCACTCGACACTTCTGTCCCGCTCCAGACACCCAAAACCTTCCAGTGCCACACTACAAGGCCCGGAACTATCACCACCTCCCTCCCCACAACTTGAATAACAAAACTAAGTGAGACCCAAACATGCCCTCGGATGCGAGCATCTTTGCGAAATATTATTTTCAATCCATTTTGATTTGATTTTAAGTCATTCCATGATAGCAGCTTTACCTCTTACATCAGTTTTTCAAGATTAAAATATTTATTCTGGAACCTCTTTTCATTCCTATTCTTCCAAATCGTCCAAACGCTTGCAAACCAGATGACGGACATCTTTTCTGATACCGGCCTTTTTCAATCTAGCAATCCTTCTAATTGCTCCAAGTGCTTTCAACCATCTGATTGCATTGCCATCTTTACTCCACACCAATGGAACTCCACAGCCCTGCAAATACAGTGCAATAAAAAAACAGGTGAAATATTGACTCCTCCCTCCCGCTCTTTCCCGCGCACCCACTCAAATTATGCTCGATCACCTCCCTTCTAATTAAATTATCAAATTAAATTATCAGTTGTTGGAACTCTATTTTGAAGCATCCGCCACACCAACCCCGTCACTTTTGACGAGATAGCCTTATTCCACACTTTATTCCAAGAAATGTTCGACTCGCTTAAAGGAGACACTAATCCTCTGTACACCTCTCTATTGGAATAGACATTTATAATATGTTGAACATTGATATGTAATTCATCGTTATTGATTTATTTTTAACATGACGATCACATCCTTCACGAGATATGATGCAATAAACAAAGGAGGATGTTGGATGTAAAGAGGCTTTCTAAGGACAATGAAGTATGACTATAGGGGTCAATGTCACATGTTATTTTTAAAAGTTTTTTTTTACTATGCCCTTAACAAAATTAGTGTAACATTTTTTAAGGCTGGAGGTGCAAATGAACTTCAGTGTATTTGAATGGACATGAGTTGGATTAATTGTGTTTTTTATGTCAATCTCTTGAGCATATGGTTGGGTGGAGTATCTGTAACCCTTAATAAAAGTGGATCGTTTATTCTTGCTGCGATACTTATCTCGTATTGAATATGTTGTAAGGTTTAGTTGGAGTATTTCTTTATACTCTTTTTAATAGATTTTTTTATAGAAAAATAATATTTTACTAAGTGTATTTGTGAATTGTATAATTATTTTTAAATGAAGACATTCCAAAAAAAATTAAATATCTTCTTTAAAAATTTCTTGGATTTAGAAATTTAAGCATAAATGAATAAAGAAAAAAGAAAAAAAAAAATCGGACAATGATTTATCTTAACTTTAAAATATTACACATATTTTTATAACGGAACTTATTTAAAAAAATTAAGAACACAGACATAATTTAGAATAAAAGACGAATTCAACAAAAATATTAAAAAATTTCATTCAATTTAATCAGAAATCTTGAATCCAATTTTAGATACACAACAATGTTAAATTGTTAAATTTTATTGATAGAAAATTTTATCATCCATTATAATCATCTCTAATTTAACAGATTAATCTCTACAATAACGCATAAAGATATTGCGTCTCTACTTAAAACCAAAATACAACGAAAAAAATAACAAACATAAAGGTTAATATGAAATAAAGTTCAAACCTAACTATACACGCAATAGCAATGATTCCTGAAGCAATATACAATCTTACGAGGTTGACACAAATTTGGACATTCAGAATCTTTGTGGCAGAATTCAAGAAATGCTGTGATGTGAAACAAGAATTATGCAATAGATAAGATAATATAATATAAGATGAAGAAAAAAATGATGAGAAAAAAGGGTTACCACAAACTTCAGTTGCAATAACAAAGAGAATATGAAAGAGGATCATAGCATACACAGATTTCAAAATTTTAGCCATGTTATAAAGAGAGAATTGTTTGGTAACTTTATAATGTAAGAAACTCTTACTATGTCTTCTTCAATTAAGTTGTTTTGGAACACTTAAAGAGCTTCAAGAAACATTCCATGTGTTAGAAACATTATTAAACATCTCTTTTTTTTTTTTTTTTTAATAAGCAACTGAATATAAGATATCGCACTAGGGGTGCAACCCTTACATCGAGAAAAAACTAGGAATTATTGTTACAAAGTAATGGTAATTTATACCAATCATAAAAAGATATCCTACTATGATGCTCCCTACTACAACTCCATCTCCAAGAGAAAAACATTATGTTTGATATCACCTCATCATAACTAAAGATTCCATTTTCAAAAATAATTGTATTTCTCATCCTCCAAGTACACCAAATTAGAGCTATCCATATTGTGTTTAGGATAGCTTTAGTGTTGGTGTTTTTCTCCTTTTCTTGAATGATTTTGAAGCTTTTGAATTCATCTAAAGAGATCCTCACTTCGTCTCCCAACCACATGTATATTCTATTCCAAACCGCCTTAGTGACATGACAATGGTAAAAAAGATGATCCAAGGATTCCGGATGATTTGAACAAAAAATACAATCAATGGAAGTGAGATTAGACACACCTCTATTTGCAAGTTGAACTTTTAGCGGAAGTCTATCAATGATGAATCTCCAAGCGAAAATCTTGATTTTTGCCGGTATAGTAATCTTCCAAATAATATCCAACATTGCAATGGTGGGAAGAGACCAAGCTAGCTCCTTTGCATTAGACACCAAATGAGAAACACTAGACACCTTAAAGTCTCCATTAGCGGTGAGGTTCCAATGGAAATCATCCATTCCCGAGTTATCCGGCACTACACCTTGAAGTAGCGCTTGTAAATCCCTTAGATCTTCAACTACTCCCATGTCCAAGATGAAGGTTGTTAAGTTAGAAGCATTTGAGTCCGGGGAAATAGGGACATCCGCCCCAAAGATACTTCCCAAGTTCCAAAAAATGACTCCGTTGTTCCAAGAAACAAGGTCACCCGCCACACATAGCTTATTGGTTGTTCGATCAATCAAATGCGGAAAGGAAAGTCGGAGCGGTTGATCGTTCAACCAACAACTATGCCAAAAAAGAATGTTATTACCGTTCTTGAACTCACAATTTACCCAATCGGTGAACCCTTCATCCGACTCTTCTTCTTTGAAATCATTAAGAACGATGTCTCTCCACCATTTAGAGTCATCCCGGTTTAGAAGATCCTTACTAGAAGCAAGGACTTTTATCTTCGGGTTATGATATCTCACAAGAAAAAACCTACTCCATGTTGCATTGTCTTCCTTTAAGATTCTCCACTTCCATTTTAGAAGAAGAGATTTATTCATTTCTCCAACATCTCTAATGCCTAAACCTCCTTTTCCTTTTGGTTTGCACACATTCTCCCACTTAACCCAATGAATGCATCTTGTTTTCACATTCCCACTCCACAAGAAATTGCTCAGAAGACTTCTTATCTCTTGGATAATTGTACTCGGAGCTTTATAGAATGAGAGAGTGAAAATTGGGATAGCGTTGAGAACGGAGCTAATTAGTGTCACTCTTCCTCCTATGGAAATACTTCTTCCCTTCCACTTGTTTAGTCTTGATTTCAAGTTGTCAATTACTTCTTTCCACACTTTTTTCTTGTAAGCACCTTCTCCCACCCAAATTCCAAGGAATTTAAACGGGAAGCATCCTTTTTTGCAAGCTAGGAAGGTTGTTGCCGATTTGAAGTACCAATCTCCTATATGAGTTCCAAAAAAGTTGCTTTTGTGGAAGTTGATCTTCAATCCGGAAACCAATTCAAATCCTCTCAACATCACTTTCAAGCTCCAAAGATTGTCATAAGTAGGTTCTCCTAGTATAATGGTATCATCCGCGAATTGTAAAATATCCACATGGTCCTCAATTCCGTATTTGAACGGTTTAAAGTCTCCCATCTCCACCGATTTCTTGGTTAGAGCGGTTAAACCTTCCATAGCAAGGACAAACAAGAAAGGTGAAATGGGATCACCTTGGCGTAATCCTCTTTGAACCTTGAAATCTTTTGTTGCACTTCCATTTACCAACACGGACATGTAGTTAGTAAAAATGCTAGCTTCCATCCATTTCATCCATCTTTTACCAAATCCCATCTTCTCCAATATCCATCTTAAATAATTCCAAGAGATAGAATCATACGCCTTTTCAAAGTCCACTTTAAGTAATAAGCACCCTTTCTTCTTCTTTTTAGCCCAATCAAGAATTTCATTGACCATTAGAACCCCATCCATCATACTTCTTCCCGGAACAAAAGCGGTTTGATTGAAAGAAACCAACTTATCCACTACACCCCTCATTCTTGTTGCTAACAACTTTGCAATGATCTTATAAATACTCCCTACTAAACAAATTGGCCTATATTCAAACAAGTCTTGCGGATTCTTCTTTTTAGGGATAAGGGCAAGAAAAGATGAAGTTATGGATTTGACAAGAGTACCTTTGTGAAAAAAATCATTGCAACACTTCATAACATCTTCCTTTAGAAGAGACCAATATCTTTTGTAAAACTCCAAAGAGAAACCATCCGGCCCCGGACTTTTGCTTCCATCACACGACCAAATTGCTTCCTTCACTTCGTTTTCCTCAAAAGGTTTCTCTAAATCCGAAGAGTCTTCCATAGATAAAGAGTTAAAGTTGATCCCCCCAAGCTCCGGCCTAAAAAGATTTTCTTCTTTGAAGAAGTTTTCGAAATGCTTGAAAGTGAACTCTTTTACTCCTTCTACCTCTTCCAATCTTCCCTCCGATGTTTCAATGGAGCAAATAGAATTTCTTCTTCTTCTTTCTTTTAATGAGTTGTGAAAGTAACGAGTGTTATCATCTCCTTCGGATAACCAAAGTTGTCTCGACTTTAGTCTAAGGATACCTTCTCTTTTATTCAAGTTGTCCCAAAAGTCCTCCGCCACTTTCGTCCTTTTCAAGATCACATCTTCCGGAGCGTTACCTGCAAAATGAACAAACAAGTTATCTAAAGAGTGCAACTCTTTCTCATCCTTGTTGATTTTGAGGTCTATCCACCCGTAAATGTTTTTGTTCCACCAAGCTATTCAGTTTTTGAGAGTTTTCAACTTTTCGGCCAAGCAATAATCACCTCTTCCTTTATACACTATCTTTTTCCACTCCTCCTCCACAAAGTCATCAAAATCCTCATGTTTGAACCACATATTATTGAATTTAAAAGGTTTAGGACCCCAATTCTTTCTATTATCCTTCAACCAAATAGGTACATGGTCGGAAACCTCCCTCTCTCCAATATATTGACCCTCCACCTTCCAATCTTCAATGAAACAATCCGAAAGTAGGAATCTATCAATCCTACTCATAGCCTTACCATTACTTTTAAACCAAGTAAACTTGCCTCCTATTGTAGGAAGATCCACCAACTCCATATCCTCAATGAACTCTTTGAAAAACCTTATCTCCCTCCTATAATTATGAGTGGACATTCCAATTCTTTCTTCCAAAGAAGTGATAGAATTAAAATCTCCTCCCATGCACCAAGAGCCCTTCAAATTTTTGTTTTTGAACTCACATAACTTGTCCCAAGTCCTTTTTTTCGTGATAAGATCACAAGAGGCATAAACATTGACAAAGTAAATAGTTTTACCTTCCTTTTCCACACAAAGGCCTAAGAAACCTTCACCTCGAAAACTATAGTTTAAGATGAAGAAATCCTTCTTCCACATTGTTAGAATGCCTCCCGACGCCCCTATAGCATCTAAATGCGACCACTCCACAAGATTATCTCCCCACATTTCTTTGACTACATTCGACTCTATTCCACTTAGCTTTGTCTCTTGAATAAAACAAACATCAACTTCTCCTTTTTGAATGTGATAACCAATTCTCTTCCTCTTAACCCTACTTCCACCTCCTCTTAAGTTTAAGGATAAAATAATCATTGAGAAACTTGAATGTTGATCCCCTTTGACACCCCTTCCTCTTTGCTATCTCTACGTTCCATGTCCTTTATTTTTGAAATCGGATCAAATTTGTCGGAAATATTCTTTATGCCCAACCTAACCATTGAATTCCACAACCCCTCCGCCGCCTTGTTCATCACTCCATTGGATATTCTTTTGTTACAATTCTTGATATCATCACTTGAGATTGAGTCACAGGTTAATGGTAAACCTCCTGACAAATAATTTGTCTTTAGAAAAAGCTTGTTCTTGTTGGTTTGGGAAGAGGCTCCCAATAAGGTAGGTTCCTTCCCTTCTATAATACGGTTCTCCACTGGGTATATGAAGTTTTCCGCTTGATCCCCTAAATCCAATACCTCCCTGATTTTCTTCCTCGCTTTTTTGCTATTTTTCACCCTTTGACAATGTTCATCAAAACATAGCTTCTGTTTTCCTTTGATGATATTTTCCTTCTTTTTGATATTTTTATTCACTTTCTTTAGAGGCACTGCAAATTTTCTCGATGCTATGGATTTATTTTTGTTATTTGTACACCGCCCTTGCATGCATGTTATTTCTTCTTCTAAAACATTCTGCCCAACGCCCTCTTCTTGGCCCACTAGAAATGGTATATGGCCCACCTCTTTAGTACTAGCGTTAAACTCCTTGTTTGTCGTTTTCTTAGCCTCCAAAAATCCCTCTCTTTTATCTTTCTCCAACGTGTAGCAACCCTCTCTCACTGCCACGTCATTCCAGCTGGGTGTTGAATTAGTCAAATGTTTGTTTAAAATGAACAAACCACCTGGTCCCACCACTTCAATGCTATCATTTATCTTTCTCTTCACACTATCATCTCTGTGCTCCTCCTCTACTCTGCTCAGGGTTTTCGCCGATATAGAGTCTGTGGTACTCTGTGAATCTGAAGATCTCAAAAGTTTATCCTCTAAAAGGTTCTCACAATTAATTGTTTCTGCAACTTTGGTGCTTTTCTGACTTCCTTCTTCTCGGTTTTGCAGATTATCCGCTCTCCTATCAACATCACCATTAATGTCGCGGTTCGTTTCCCCATGCCCTTCTGACCTCCGGTCCGAACGATGTCTCAGAGTTTCCTCATCTCCGCCGTGCGAGTCCTGGTAGTAGGAAGAGTCTCCGTCCGAATCAGAATTTGCCGACGATCGGTTTTCAGCTTGATCCCCTTTTTCCCAGGTTGGTTCTTCGATGATTAGAATATTGAACCAGATACCATCGATTAAAGCCCTGATTTTGTTTCTAATCGGTTCCAAATGATTTGTATAAATCATAATTTTGCTTACATCCATTCTATTGCTCTTCTGTTTTAGAATTTGGGGATTCATCATTTTTCCAAAATCTTCCAACAGTATGTTCATGAATCTTTTGTTTCTGGTATAACAGGGTACTCCAAAAACGGACACGAAGGCTACTCTAGCACATTCAACATCTGTTGGCTTCCACTCCCTGAGTTCTGCGAACCAGTAATTTATCCATTCTCCCCCTTCTTTCATCAAGATTTCCAGTTCTCCTTCCGCACTTTCCTCTAGAAGACACAAATTAGGGCCCAGAACAGTTACCTCAATGGTGAAGATGCCTTCCTCCAACAAACTGTCTTCTACAGCAAACGCATCCCCAGCTCTTCTAGTAACTCCAACCTTGGCTTTTTTGAATCTCATAGTCTCTGATTCGTTGGTTGTGAAAATGAGCGATTGACTAGTCTTTTTAGCCTCCTCAGAAATCTTCGCTACATCTCCTCTAATGACCTCTGCGTAAGTTTTCGAAGTGCTTGCCCCTTCTCCAACCTTTGTAATCCTTGGTTTACATCTTTCTGCTGGTTCTGTTTCTGTGTTCTTGTTCTGTATCTTTGGTAAACCTGGGCTATGGTTTTTTTTCAATTCCTTCCTTTTTATCCTTGAAATGTTTGCACTAAGTTTGTTGCCTTCAAGCCAGACATTGTCCATTTTAGTCTTCAACATCTTATCGTCTTCCACATTGACAAATCTAACGAATCCGAATCGTTGTCCTCGCCAATCTCTTTTTGGTGGAATCACTATCTCTTCAATCACACCCAACTCTTTGAATTCTATGAATAAATCTCTTGCACACCATTTGTCCCCAAAATCAGTTATAAAAATGGTTAACACTTCCCTCCTTGTAACCCCAATCTCCTTCCTTAGGATATCCCAAACTGGTCTACCCCCACCAATATTGCTCTTCTTCCCTTTAACTAAGCGCCACTCTCCCTCCATGATTATGCTGGTAGAAGCAGAAGAAAAAACTCACAGACAACCGTAGCTTGGTGGAAACCTCTCACTCTCTCTCATCTCTCATTTTTTAACCTCTATTAAACATCTCTTTAATGTATGATGTTAGTCTCTTTACCTTAATTAACCCTATTGTCATTTAAGAATATTGTTGGCAATAGATGCTCATATTTTCTTCTTTACGACCTTTCATGATAGTCATGACCACAAATGAAAATAACAACAAGTGTTCGTAAGGATGCCAAACGTTTTTGATTAGTTAATTCATTAATATGGTGAGAGCACATAAATGTGTAAAAATTGATAGTATTTTATATTGGTGACAACTACATTCTCCTATAAAAAAAAATGAGTAAGGTTACCAGTGATGTGTGATTAATAATTAGCATGGAGGTCATGTTCTAATTTAAAAAATGTCCTAATTTTTTTTTGTTATAAAATATAATTATAATAAATAAAAATAGCACATATAAAATATAATTATGTATTAATAAAATAAATTTAATTATAATTATTTGGACTTTGATCAATCTTATTTTTTTATTGTATTGAATTTTTATTATAACATTTTTTTGATTTATTGAATTTTTTATATCAATTTATATATTTATTAATATTAATGCAAAAAAAATTGGACTTTTTAAAATTTTAGTGCCCTCGAAAATTTGGGACCTATGTTGTAGAGCCTCTTGCTCATGCACAGGGTCGGGCTTGATAATTAGAATGAACTGGATATAGTATAGAGTTAATGAATACCAAAAATTACAGTAGACAAAGCTCATCAATTATATCTCTTCATATGAAAATTGTTATCAATTATATTAATAGGTTTTTATTATAGGCAAAATATAGTCAAGGCTTTCAATGCATATATCCTTGTATCCATTTTTAGTTTATACAGTTAATGTATATATGTAATGCAAATCACATTAAATAAAAACACCGCAGTTATTCCTCCTTTACTATATATTTTCTTTATTTGGTATCAATATTTTTTCTGGTTAATATCCCTCATTTTGCTTCTTTCTTCTCATCGACACCCTTGTTTTCATTTGTCACCATGTTTGAAAATCCTCCCATCACTGATCACTCCACAACAACCTGAAACACAGATCCTTGTGTTATTCACCTTTCAAATAATCCTTCAATTGTCCTTGTTACCCTATTACTTATTGGTGATAACTATGGTTCATGGAGTTGCGCAGTAACAATGGCATTTCGTGCCAAAAATAAATTAGGTTTTGTTGACGGGTCACTTATCAGTCCGAAGAAGAAAGAAGACATTCCTAAATGGCAACTTTGCAACGATCTGGTTGCAAGTTGGATTCTTAACTCGGTTTCAACCGAGATTCATCCTAGCATTTTGTACGCTGAAACTGCAGCACAAATTTGATCTGATCTAAATGATCAATTCTCTAAATCAAATGCTCCTAAAATATATCAATTGAAACAGTCAATTTCTGCTCTCAAACAAGAAAGCATGTTTGTCTCTCTTTATTTCACTCAACTCAAATATCTTTGGGATGAACTCAATTCTATTGCTCTTGTCAATCCTTGCATTTGTGGTAATGCTAAAAGTATTATTGATCAGCAGAATCAAGATTGTGCCAAGGAATTCCTTCAAGGAGTTTGTCATACCCCAAAATTTGCCGTCATATATTTACAAACACCATTTTATTTCGAATAAATGAATTGGCACAGTTGGTAAGAATTTGAGCGTGAATGGTACAATAGCACGAGGTCCCGTGCTCGAGTCACATTATTAACATTTTTTATTTTATTTGTTACTAACTTAATTTCCGTTTAATTTACTTTTTTTTAAATCGCAAAAAATTTGTTTGTTTATTTGCAATTAATTTTTTATTTTAGTTGTTACTAACATTTTAGGCTAGTTTTTTAATTGGTTAAATATAATTATAAAAACTCAATGAGAATAATGGGCTTTTAGTTATTTTTAATTAATTTTGGTCCATCAAGTTTAACCTAATTTTGTATATTATAAATAGGACAACCTTTACACAACTGAAAAGAGGAGGAGCTAACCCTTATTCCGAATCCACCTTAATATCTCTCTCTCTCACTGATCACTAATCCTAATTTTCTATACGTACAAACAACAATCTTTATTTTAACCCTTAAACCAATATTTTTTTTGGCGTACCACTCTCAATCTCTGACACACAAAAAAAACCCTCAGTTTTGTCCTTCGTTTTCATACATCGAGCCTCTTTCAACCAACCCCTAGCCGCCCCTTTGTTGACAAAATACTCCACTGCTACTGTTCATATAACATAATACACGACAAAATTCTGATGAGCCTATGATTCTTTTTTTTTAAATCGTGAAGTAACCATACCATCATAAAGCTGGGATTTCTCACGACCAACAACCTATTTTCACCATTAAATTCCTACACAACCAAATTCCTAACTACATAACTACTGACCAAAGTTAAAATTATATCAATTCTGAACAGCATGTCTCATATTTTTTTGTTTTATGCTAACAATATGCAGGTCATAATTTGGTTAGATTCAAACAATCAGAACTCAGAGAAAAGAAGGATCTCGCCGCTACACGGCGAACTTACGCGCAGCCCAGCGGCCGTCCGCGAATACTCCCAGCCACGACGTAGCTACGAGAAGCTTGTCTCCGTCTTCGACTGGTCACCGGCATACATGTCTCCGATGCAGCACCGCACAGCCGCAAATCACCACAGTTCGCAATCCGTCCTCCTCCGCCTGAACCGCACCGCCCACCGATCGCGCGTCTCCGCTAACCGCCGTGAATCATCTCCATCACTGGTTGTCAAATCTCCAGCGTTTTCTCTATCGGTAATTTCTCTCACCTTTGTTTTTAACTTCAACTGATAATTTTCTATGAGATGTTGTTTGTGTGAAAAGCATTGATTCATGTAGTTTTGAAGAATGATGAAATTGTTGTTGTTTGTCATGTTTGAGAGAGAGAATGAGAAACTATGAGAACAACAAAGTTGTTATCTCTCTCTCTCTCTCTCTCTCACATATGAAGCACTTAGAAGTAGTATATTTTTTATTGATTTTCCATTATGCCTGTGCTGAGTGTCATCGTGCTAATAGCTGGAATAAAGAATAAAAATAAAAATTGATTTTCCTTAATTTGTTTGATAAAAAAAATGAAGTACAAGTTTGTGTGCTTTTTTTTTTTTGTGTAAGCAAGAATATATTAACCGGAGAACTAAGGGTTCTCCAACCTTGATACACAGAAAACGGAATTAAACCGTCAAAATACAATATTACACACCAATTACAATTACGACATACAAGACACCGGGTCCTTGACGAAATCGTAAAAACAACAATTGGAATGAGCAATATCGCCTATAGAAGACCATCTCCATATCAAAATCTTGATATTCCAAATCATATTATTAACATTCCATGCCTCATTCTTAAAGCAAAATCCATTTCTTGTCAACCAAATAATCCAAGAAGTGGCTAACCAAAACACCCCCAATTTTCCTTTTTTAATACCTTTCCTACGGCTCATCGAATACCATTCCATAAAAAAAGGAATACACTCCTCCGAGTTCCAACCCGGAAAATCCACCCACTTAGCAATTTCATTCCAAACATACTTAATCACAACGCATTTGAAGAAAAAATGGTCTCTATCTTCCAAATGCAAATCACAAAAAACACACTTTAAATTAGTAGAAGTTAAGTTAATACCTCTATACACCAAAAGATCCTTTGTGGGGAGCCTATTCACAAAAAGCCTCCAACCAAAACTTTTAATCCTAAAAGGGATCTCCAACTTCCAAATCAACTCCAAAGCCTCATCGTACCTATTAACCGGGCCAAAGGGAATGCGCTTTTGAGCATAAAGGGAATAACAAGAAGATACCGAAAATCCTTTCTCCAAATCAAGAGACCACAAAACACAATCCTTCCCTTCTTGAATTCCAACAAAACTCTCCAAAAGATTGTGCAAAGCCGAGTACTCCAAAGCAATTTCGGGCTCAAGTAACGCCATCACCGATACCCCTAAATCCCCCCACTTCCAAATCCCCTCACACCATCCTCCCATAGCCGCTACCGAAACTTTTTTCAAAGAAGACAACAAAAAAATATTCGGAAAAATCTCCATCAAAATACAATTGTTTAACCACCGCACCTCCCAAAATGGTGTATTAAAACCATTTCCCACTTTGAAACAACAATTAGCTCTCAACGGATCGGCGGAAGAAATAGATGAAATAGATGAATTAAAATAACCAACCTTTAAAATATCTCGCCACCAAAAAGAAGATGATGAACAAACGTGAGCATCTCCTCCACAAAGAATATGCATTGATAAGTCACCGTAACGAGCTTTCAAAATCTCATACCACAAAGCATTAGATCCATTAATAATCTTCCACCTCCACTTATTTAAAAGAGCTAAATTGAAGTCGGTGATATTCTTGATAGCTAAGCCCCCTTTGAAAAACGGTAAAGTCACAACTTTCCAACTAACCCAATGAATTTTCCTTTTATCCTCCGCTCCTCCCCATAAAAAATTGTTTTGAATCTTATTGAACTCCTTTACCACTTTAACCGGCATCTTGTAGAAAGACAAGGTGAAGATAGAAAGAGAGCACAAAATAGATTTCAAGAGAGTGATTCTACCTCCAAGATTGAGAAAACGATTGTTCCATCCCGCCAAACGCTTTTTCAACTTCTCCAAAAGCGGGTGCCAAGAGGAGACCTTCCTAGGATTTAATCCTATGTGAATCCCAAGAAAAACAAAATTACTTTCTTCCATTTTGCAAGAAAGATAGAAAGCGGCGGCCTCCAAAAAATTATGCGACACATTAATTCCAATCAACTTGCTTTTGTGGAAATTAATTCCAAGACCCGACACCAACTCAAACGCTCTCAAAACAATCTTAATTGCTTTCACATGATTCCACGTTCCCTTACCCACCAACAAAGTGTCATCCGCAAATTGAAGAATATCCGCACTACACCTTCGATTAATGTCAAACACCTCAAATCCCCCTAAATCCTCGGATTTTCTAACCAACCTAGCAAGAGCTTCCGTCACCAAAACAAAAAGAAAAGGTGATAAAGGATCACCTTGTCTAAGCCCCCGTTTGACAACAAATTCCTTGGTTGGGCTACCATTAACCACCACCGACATGTTGCTATTAAAAATTAATAACTCCATCCATTTCCTCCATTTATCACCAAACCCCATTTTAACCAACAAAAACCGAAGAAAATTCCAAGAGACTTTGTCATAAGCTTTCTCAAAATCAACTTTAAAAAGGAGGCAAGAATTACCTACTTTTCTAGCAAAATCTACTACTTCATTAGCCACAAGGACTCCGTCTAGAAGTTGCCTTCCCGGAACAAAAGCGCTTTGACAATGAGAAACTATCGGATCCAACACAAGTTTCAACCTTCCCGCCAAAATTTTTGCTATCACCTTGTACATACATCCCACCAAACAAATAGGCCTATAATCATCAAGATCTAACGGATTAGATGATTTCGGAATCAAAGCCAAAAAAGAGGATGTCACCGCCTTGGACAATTCACCCCCCACAAAAAAATGATCAAGGTACCGCATGAAATCGGTTCTAAGAAAAGACCAACATTTCTTGATGAAATGAAAAGTGTAACCGTCGGGTCCCGGGCTTTTGGAACCCCCACAACACGTTAAAGCTTCCACAACCTCTTCTTCTTGAAAAGGCCGTTCAAGCCACCTTTTGTTCTCTCCACTTATGCCATCA
Source organism: Vicia villosa (assembly GCF_029867415.1). Taxonomy (NCBI): domain Eukaryota; kingdom Viridiplantae; phylum Streptophyta; class Magnoliopsida; order Fabales; family Fabaceae; genus Vicia; species Vicia villosa. The sequence goes on along the minus strand of NW_026705623.1, from coordinate 283,755 downwards.
AAATGAATCCCCCCTAAAGACGTACCGAGGCTCCCCTCATCTTCGAATTTGCAAGAAAAATGCCGAACAACTTCATCTTTAATCTCCCTCACCGAATGCAAAGTCCCGCCCGGAGAAAATAACGGCCCAATATGATTATGTCTCCTTTTATCTTTCAAAACTTTGTGGAAAAAACCGCTATTGGAATCCCCCTCATTTAGCCACTTCAATCTAGATTTTTGTAACAACATGTTCTCTTTAATTCTCAACTTTGTCCAAAACCGACTAGTAGCCTCACTCCTATTTTGTAGAAACTCGGATTGAAAATTTCCCTCCAACTCATCCAACACCTCATCCCCATAATTTATGTCCCTAACACCCTCCTCAATCTCCAAATCAATTCTACCAAACACCTCTTTGTTCCACCAAACAAGTCTTCCTTTAAGGAGCCGTAGTTTTTCTTTCAAGACAAAATCCCCTCTACCTTCTACCTTTAAATCTTCCCACTCCTTCTTCACAAAAGGAAAAAAAGAATCGAAAGAGAACCATTCATTGTTGAATTTGAATGGTTTTGGGCCCCAATTTTTGTTATCCACCTCAAGCCATATCGGACAATGGTCGGATAAATCTCTATCTCCCACAAATTGACCAACAATCCCCCAATCATTCACCACTTTGTCCGATACCAAGAATCTATCAATTCTACTCCTCGATCTACCATCACCCCCTTGCCAAGTAAATTTTTTTCCTTTACAAGGAATATCCACCAACAAGCTCTCCGAAATAAAATCCGCAAATTCCTCCATTTCAATTGAATTAGACATAACCGTCCTACCCTTTCGCTCACCACTCTCTTTAATAGCATTAAAGTCCCCTCCAATAATCCATTCTCCATCATTGAACACCTCCTTTAAATCCAACAATCTTCTCCAAAGAGTTCGTTTCTTAGACAAAATACAAGAGGAATATATATTGACTAAGTAAAAGAAATTATTGTTTTTCTTAAATTTGATGCCGAGATAACCTTCGCCTTTGAAACTAGTAATAACCTCCAACGCCTCCTCTTTCCACATTGTTAAAAGACCCCCGGATCTACCCGTCGCATTAGAAAACGAGTATCCTATACCATTGGCACACCAAAAACTTTTAGCAACAAAGTCTTGAATATTTACCAATTTTGTTTCTTGTATCATGAACACTTCCGCATTACTCTTAAAAATCAAAGAACTTATTCTTCTCCTTTTTAGAGCATTGCCACCCCCTCTAATATTTAGAGAACCAATAATCATTTTATAACTTTTTTAGACTCCTTCTTTCTTAAAGCTTCTTTCTCCAAAAACTCAATCCGCTCCAAAATCACACTTTCATTTCCGTCGCCCGAAACCCCCAAAGCTTCCATAGCCTTCCACATTTTTGAACCAGCTTCACTATCCAAGTTACCCCACATCCTACAATTATTCCTGTTAATGTCAGAGAATTCACTCTGAATGCCATAATCCCCCGCTTCATTATCATTGCACAAAATACCTGGAGCAGAAATAAACAGTGGCGTCCCACTCCCACTATTGTCCTTACAAAAATTCAATTCACTAGTTGAAAAAGCAGACCGCCTCCTCCCTGTGCCATGACCCAACATACTCTGGCTCTTTCCTAAACCTTTCTTTATATGCCTTAAAGATCTCCTGTGAAAGACTCCTCCAACCTCTGCCAATTTCTTAAATCTAGCCTTCTTAATAAGTTATTTCTTCTTCACTTTGGCCGAAGACACCGCGTTGTCGAACAAACCAGTAGACTCCTCCGCTGATAATTGAGCACTCACTGCCTTACTGTCGACTCCGCCGCCCAACGAACCCACCGAGTCCAATACCTGTTTCCGGCTGAGTTGCAAATTATCCCGTAAACCTTTATCATGTGCTGAAGGAACACTGTCAGCCACAAAAGAATTTGTAACCGACTCCGACGACACTTCTGGCTTGTTACCCACTCCCCCTTCAGCCCTCGACGCTTCCTGCCCTCTGAAACCACCCGAACCCCCCAAGCTAGCACCGACCTCCGAAACCTTCCTTGTATCCAACACTGCGGCAGTGTTAATGCCATCCCCTATAACCGGACCCAATAGCACCGTATTCGACGATAACTCCTCAATATCATCTTCGGACTCATTAATGTTATCAGCAAAACCTCCTTTCCAAACCTCCTCAGAATCCACAGAACTTGAAACAGAATCAGAGGTAGAAGATTTTGATAAAACTGAGTTCAAACTACTTACCCCCATGTCTTCCTGAATCACTAGACGGCACACCATGTTGTTGATCACAACAGTCATCTCTTCATTCAGTTTGCAATTCAGAGGAATTGCCATCTTCACCCTCGCAACGTCACCGTAATTACCGCTTGCAGTGCGTTCATCCAAACAGATAAATTTCCCAAAAGAATTTGTCAATGCCAAGAAAAAGTCAGCCTTCCAAGCTTGAATAGGCACACCAAAAATCCTCAGCCACACTATTCTATCTTCATCCATAACCCCTTCCTCCCATTTTACAACGTCCACGAAACAGTTCTTCCACCACAATTCGCCTTCTTTGACAAGGATCTCAATAGTGCCAGCTTCTGATTCTTCTAACAAGCATAAAGATGCTCCCAGAGGTGTGACATTAATGTTAAAATAACCTTCCATTTCAAGTTTTGTTTGAATATGATAAGTGGATCCAAGCAGAACCACTCTCCCCACATAGGCTCTCCGATACCTCTGTAAATCAACTTCAGAAGAAGAGAAAGCCACCGCTACTTTCTCGGTCTTTGCTCGGTCTTCCTTATTGTTGGTTACAACTTCCACAAAAGATCTGTTCCAGCAACCATTTGAAGTATCCTTGAAGCCCACTCCGGTTTCCTCTTCGAATTTTCGCCAGCCTCCAAAGCTCCCCCGAAACCCCTAGTACCTTGCTGCCTCCTGTAAACCGTATGTTTGACCCGATCGAACCTAGGAATGTTTGCCATAATTTTGTGACCCGCTATCTGAACACTATCCACACTGATTTCCAGCCGCCTCACATCTTCAACATCCCTAAACCTCGCAAAACCAAACCTTTTCCCAGCTTTGTTCCTTCTCGGGGCTATAGACACCTCCACCACATTGCCGATGCATCCGAAAAGGTCATACAACTCCTTCGCTTTGGTGATTTCTGGGAAGTCAGTAATATAAAGAGACAACAATTTTGATAATTCATCTCTTTTAAGATATCCTGAAGTGGAGAACGAATCCCATTTCGGAACCCAATTTCTGAACTGTTTCCTCCTTGGCTCCACCCAGCTGCCATGAACATTGAGACCGCTACCCATAACTCAAAATGAACAGGAGAAAAAAGAGAAACAAAGAACTACAATCCGATACAGAGATCACCACAGAAAGCCCAAAGAAAAAACCGAAACTGAGATAACGACGACGGACCCTAAAAGCCGAAACTGAACTTTTTTTTTCTCTATAGTTTCTTGGTTCTTTTCATTTTATTCTAATCTTTATAAAAAAACATATAAAACTAAAAAATATATTATCTTATTTAACTAGTTTTTTTTTAGATTTAGTTTACATTTTTATAAAATACCAAAAAAGGGTTTAGTTTAATTTTCTTAATATTATACAAAAACATAAAAATATGTTATTTAATTTTCAATTTCTTTGTTTATAATTTTATTTAGTTAATTGTCATGATTATTTGTTAGCGTTTTCACCTCATTTCTCATCTTCATTTTATGTATATATTTGACTACCATTTTCTTTTTATTTGCGAGGCACATTCGAGTTGTTTATCATTATCATGGATATTCGCAAGTTCATCTTCAATATCTTCCACTGTGTTTCGCTAATTCCAAATCTAAAGGACCAAACGGTTACCCCTGCTTCCTCTGACCGCCAACCATGTCAGATCAAATTAAAAGATGATCAGAGTCAATGCTTCATACTCGAGGCAAACCTTTGCCCATCAACCTTCTAATCGAAGCTAAGTATTTTTGCCCTTTTCTCGTATTTTACTTTTGTTGATTAGGGTTAACCCTGTTCATGGCCGAACTGATTGTGCACTCACATATTTTTGTTTATTTTTTTTACCTTTTCAGGGTTTGTCAATTGTCAAAGCTACGAGTATTGGTAACCCTAAACCCTATCCTCAATTATTACTTGTGTTAAACCTTTTGCTTTTAATTATATCCCGCTGGTTTCAATTCCCCTCTCCTCCGCTGGTTACAATTTCCCTTCCCCGTATTTGTTATTGCGTGGTTAGTAATCCTAGGGAGTGCAAGTCTTAACTGAATTAGATAATTAATTACAATATAAAATATTGAATTAACCACGTGATTGTTGCACACACGCACACTTTTGGGTAACCTCTTTGCTGCCTGTTGCCTTGTGTTTTTTGCAGAATAGCCATGTCCCTCGAATACGAGGATACCTCAGCCATGCTGCCTCGATAAATAAAGGTCATACGACCCTAATGATGCTGCCTTCGATACACTAATATGACCTCGACCCTTGGAAGTTGCCTACGGAAAAGGCTGAGGTATCCTCTGGCTGCTTACGAAAGGCTATTCTGATCCGTCCCTTAGACTACCTGCCCCTCTATGGCATGGGACAGTCTTATGGCAAAGGATATTTCGACGACCCTTCAACCTCCAAATGAAAGGCTTCCTGCCCTCTTATGGCAAGGATAGACCCTTTCACCCTGAAAGGCTAAAAGAACTTCATTTTCAAACTGTAAGGTAATTGCCCCTAATTGCCTTGCCTTGCTCTAAAACCTTTTTCTATATTCTTTCTCATAATTCTTCAAAATGGCTACGCTCATTTACGAGCTAAAGTCCACTTTCCTTTTCTTCTACATTTCTGAAAACAAAGAGCAAAGCAATTAAGAGCCCATGGAAAACCATGGATGCAAAGGGTGCCTTACACCTTCCCTTTGCATAAATTACCCCCCGAACTCAGTTTTTTTTAAAAAGGTTTTTTTTTGTTCTTTTAACCTTTCTGATTAATTTGGATAAAATAAAAGTCGGTGGCGACTCATGCTTAACCACGACATTTCGATATAAAAGTCAGTTCACCGTATTACAGAGTTCATGATCGTTTTTCAGTTGTCCACGGTCAAATTCTTCTGATGGATCCATTTACATCAATTCAGCGTATCTATAATCTCGTTCGTCGATAAAAAAATAACAAGAGATCAATTTTTGCCCTCTCCCTGCTGAAGAATCAGTTGCGCTACATACCTCTAAAGTGACATATCGCACTCAAGGAAAACGCCAGCATCCTTACTGTGAACACTGCAATAAGCATGGTTGCACTATTGCTACTTGCTATTAGATTCATGGTTTTCCAAATAAGCCACAAAAGAAATCAGAACCATCATCATCCTCTTCCGCTAATCAACTGTTAAGTTCACAATATCAAAAACTCTTATCTCTCTTAGCTAAAGAAGAGATTGTGGGACCATTAGTGAACTTGGTAGGTACAACCTTTACTTGAATTCCTTTTTCATTGATTATTTATTCTTGTGCTTCAAACCACATATGTACATCTCTTTCTTTATTTTCTTCATATTTTTCCATTCATACTCATATCTCTATTCAACTCCCATATGATTCTGTTGCGGAGGAAAAATCAGAGATTAAGCTATTGATTAACTTAACTCACAAATAAGCAAGAGTCGTCGCTGATCTTTATTGTTTCTAAAGGAATGAGAAAGGAGTGAATAAAACCCAAAGAAGTTTTAAAATAAAACCAATAAAACAAAGATAAATGGGTATGAGGTTGGTTATGTGAGGGGGATGTATTAGTACCCCTCACACCAGTGGTACTCCATAGGAACCTTTTTGAAAATCTGTGTAAAATAAGAGTTGTGTGCAAAAGATGAAAATAAGGTTTTTGGTTTTTTTAGTTATAATCAGCAAGACGTTGCATCTTGTGCCTATATGCCTCCTTAGTACAATGGAGAAGTCAGAACATTTGAAGTTCTGCTCAAAGAGATGGTGGTTTGTTTGTAAAAGGGAAGAGACACTTTGTCATCTTAGAGGAGAAAACTTAGCTAACCAAACTTGAACATGAGAATAAGTGGATTCTTTGCATCACAAGTGAAAGAAGTGCTCCAACTTGGATAGAGATCAACAAGTATGTCACTAACTCTTTCAAGTGGAAAAGAATCAGCTATATAAATCAATATCAAGGGGATAAGAGATTACATCTCTATCATGCTGATTACTCATGCCTAATCCTTTTAAAAGATTTTTAAAAGGAAGACACCAAATAGCAAAGGATTTTAATGAAGTTTTATTATCAAAAGAGATATTAATGTTTGAAAACAAATAAGATTTTGAAAAGGAGAGAGAAAGTTTTTAAAATTTAAGAAGATGGGCAAGAGATGAAGAGAATATCCTAAAGCATAAAGTAAAATCTAAGGATAAGAACAATCTAACCAACAAAGAAGTCAACACTTGACATGAAGTCAACATAAGCATTACTTTCCTTTGGATTAACCTCAAATCATGGAAATAAAAACACTTGAACAAAATAGCCAAAGTTCCAAGATAATAATCCCATTTCAACATTGTCTTAAGAATCTTGGTTTTGCCTCAGATGAAATTGCCTCAGATAAGCACTCAAAGTTTTTAATTCAATGAAACACCTACATACATATAAAACAACCAGAACAGACAAACAAAATATCAAAGTTCCAAGGGCCTCAGATGAAATTGTCTCAGGTAAAGGTTCCAAGATCAAGGTCCTAATTCTAAGTCCAAAAGTCCAACTCCTTGAGTAGAGGATAATATCTATAGTCCAAAGTCCATAATTAAGACTTTTAGGATTTTCTCTTTTACCAAGTGTTTTACACAAACAAAACAAAATAAAGCCTCAAATGAGCAAGGAGAACATAAGTGCTCAAGTGAGCAAAAGGAAAAAGGCACAAAATTAAAATGCAATGAACGGTAAATGGAAATAAAATAAAGAGCGGAAAAATAAAGTGCGGAATAATAAATTGCATTAAAGTAAAGGTTAGTAAAACTATATGGTCAATTATTAGTATTAATATTAGTAATTCGATTCGGGACAAATTTAGCGCTACGTTAAGCAATCCTAAGTGAACTTATGTAGAAGTTGCACCTATATGAGGCCGATCAATAGCAATTTATGTGTTTAAGAACAAGTTAGAGAAATGATATAGAAAATAATTCTACTAAAACTTGTAACACATGCAAAAGAACAAACAAGTTGATCAAAACAAATTCAAGGAGCTTATAAGATCATCACATCAATCAAAGCCTTCTCAGTACTTAGGACAAGCTTATCATCAATCCAAAGTACTCAAAATGATCTCATGATCACCTTAAAGTAGATTTGAAATTATGAAAGTTCATCAATACCAATCCAAACCTAATTGAACAAGGAGTAATCCTTAAGTCCAATTGGTCAAAAGTAAAAGAAAGAAGGGGATTGAGATGAAGAAAGTGGGGAATGTATCAACCACAAAACCATAAGTCTAGAAGAATTTCCTTTAGCCATTATGGGACTTCACCTTGATGATTCATTAGAGGAATGGTAAAACCATAACCTCCACACAATGAATTCCTCAAGGCTTGCACCCATGAGACAAGAGAAAGTAGATGAAAAAAGAATCAAGTCAAAAACCTTCACCAAAATGGACCATCAAGCATCAAATTGAAATAGAAATTTAAAACAATTTTAAATGAATTTTTAAAATGAAAATAAAAGCTAAATTTCAAAACACACATCCAAACATCAAATAAAATCAAACCAAAGATCACCATAGGTCAAGGACCATTATAGGATCATCTCCAAAAAAAAAATCAGAATTTTAAAATGCTTAAAATCATTTTTAAACCAATTAAAACTCAAAGAAAGGGAAGAAAATCATGAAAAATGTCAAATGATAAAATAAAAGTGTGAAAAAATAACCATCAGAAAGAGAAAATTCAAAAGTATTTTTGATAATTTTTCATATTTTTTGGATTAAAAATAAAGGACTTATGAAAATTTGAAATCAAATCAAAGTAAATCAAAATAAAATAAATAAAATAAAATCTGTAAAAAAAACACACGCGTTAGATCACTCTTCTTAAATGGCATGGAGGATCCAAAGGCGTTGAGTTTGAGATCCATGATGATCCTCACTGAAACGCATCACACCAAGTTTATTTGACAACATCCACTAAAATTAAAACAAATGTAAGACTATGATTGGTCAGATGATGATGATTCATCATCTTTAACCTTTAGCAATTTGAAAGCCAGGAAAAAGGAGAAATATGTGATTCCTCAAACTAAAATTTTAGGCGTTCATAGTGCTACCATTAGATGCGTCTATTAAAGATGATCTCAATCCTATGCTCGCGAAAAATTTATGAAGAACATAGCTCACTTATTTTGGAAAAAACAAGAAGATGTTTTAAACTCAAATTTGAAAATAGATGCACCAAATGGTACCAAATGCTTCATGTTAGCCACAAGTTTAAATTGATTTGATGGAAAATTCTACCTGAATAAAGTATGGTGAAACAACTCTGAAGATGAACTTGGTGAGCTTGATTCAAGGCACGATTCTTCTTTCTTTTAATCTGAAAAGCTTCACCGAAGTTTAAGGATGCTTTAGGAATGCTTAATTTGTTCAGTGAGAAGTGTTTGATATTAAAATGAAGTTGAAGCTTGAGAGTTTGAATGGGATCTCAGCAGGACTCTATTGGATATCAAAAGCTTTTTAAAATGAGGGGAATGAGGTCCCTATTTATAGGAGAAGATGATGCAATGCTCATACATGTGAGAATGATAAAAAACTAGTGGATTCGTGTGAACCTGCAAGGTGAGAAAAATGTGACGTCCAATCCAACAAAACTCGACCAATTCTTGCATTCCATTCAACAAAATATATTTTGGAAGGTTTTTAAACTTGTTTAGTCACGAAAATGAACTTTAATTGGACTTAGAATTGAGTTATATTGATTTTCAAAATTGAACCAAATTCAAAGTCTGATTTCATGGTGCCATCTTCAAATGTTCACAACTCACAATACAGGAAGCTTTATGAGTCCATTCATTTTGCAACTGAAAGACCTTGTTACAAGCTTCACAATATGTCAAGAAAGATTCAATTTGGACGCTTGAGTTGAAAGTTATGTCTCTTCAAAGTTGAGAAAAAAATTAGCCTTTTTTGTACTTATAAAAATTTCTAAGTTGAAGAACCCAAAGTGACCTATAATGTTTTGCAAACTTACATGACATTCCACTCCAAATTAGATATTGATCATTGAAGATGAATTGAAATAGAACTTTCAAAGATAAATGTGGCATTGACTCAAAAAGCATAAAAATTTGAGAGAGTTATGGCCTTTGGAAGTTGATGAAAATCACTTGAAAACTCCATAGATGACCTATAATCTTTTGCAATATTTAATGATCTTCCACTCATATTTATCTCTTGGAATTTGAAGGTGATTTAAAGTAGACTCACCCAAGATCATTGTGAAAAAGTATTGGGCTCATACTGATGAAAATTGAGCAAGTTATGATATTTTGAAGTTGACACAAAACTCTTTGAGCTTTCAAGGAGAACATGTGATGTCTTCATATCTTTGATGGCTTTCTAAGCAAAATTACTTCTTGATGTGTGAAGAGAAGTTGTCGGTGATGTCAAGGAGAGTCATTTGAAAAAATAAGCACTTAAGAATGTGGAAAATTGAGATACTTATGCCTTTTTTACTATGGAACCAAGAACTTTCCAAATTAGGTCAAACCACTTAACTTAATTTTGAATCTTTTGAATTTTCTTGCAATCTAAGGCATGATGAAGCATAAACGACTTTGAAATAATGTTCTCTTGAATAACACTTGATGATGGATCTCATAGCTTGAAAAAAGCTTGGTAAAGAAGGCATGGAAGTAAGCACATGAACCTATGGAACTTGTTGAGGAATAAGCAACCACACTTGATTAATCTTTAACCAATTGATGATTGGATGATGCTTGAAGATGATATGACCTAAGATTATAGCTCAATCCACAATCCACAAGTCCTTGAGAATCCATGTTGACCATACTTTAACTTTTATCATATGAAAATCATAGCTGAGAGGTTTTGTCTGAACCACTTGGTTCACACTTGTCCTTGCAAAACAATCAAGAGGGAAACAAAACAAATATTTTTTGTATTTTGGTTAAACATAAAAGAACGTGTATAAAAAAACACAAATTGGTACTTGGTGATCCCTCAAAGGCAAGATTTAACAAAAGCCAAGAGGTACCTTAAGATTGTGATCTTGATATATTGTATGAATGTAATATGATTAGGGGGTCTTAGGGTTAAAAATTAGGGTATGTCAGTTTCTCAAGCGCTTGAAAAACACATAGCCACTATTAATTGTTCACCATCACGTACACTTACGAATGTTTTCCATATTCTGACTTTTAAATATAATCTATTAGCTATCTCACAATTAACAAAAACAATAAATTATGACGCGATTTCCTCATCTTCTGGTTGCATTTTTCATGACCGGACAACAAAAAAGATGATTGGTCAGGGAAGTTCTAAGAATGGACTCTTCCTTCTAAATGATGCATCGATATCAAATAAGCATGACAAGGATCACTATTTCTTTAGTCATCCATCGAGCTCATTTTTTTACTTCTAAGCATTGTAATAAGTTTGACCTATGACATTCATGCCTAGGTCATCCATCATTGTCTCATTTTAATTTCATTGTTTAAAATTATTCAAATATTAATACAAATAAAGACTTCATTTGTGAAATTTTTCTGCGTGCGAAACTACCATATTTACCTTTTTACTTAAGAACTACTTATTGATCTCATTATTTTGAATTAATTCATGTTGACATTTTGGGTTCATTCTCTATACCATCCAACAATGGATCACGTTATTTTCTAACAATTGTCGATGATTATTCACGATGTACTTGGTTGTATCTAATGCAACATAAATTTGAAACATTTACTATGTTAGTTCATTTTTTTTACTCAAATAAATTATCAATTTAACACTAAAATCCATCAAATCAACTTTGGTGATGGGGACATCTTTCTTCCCCAACTCCAAACTATTCATTCTAATAACGGTTCAGATTTTTTGTCCACACAAATGCAAACATGGTTTCATGATCATGTCATCATTCCTCAATGCAGTTGCGTTACAACTCCTCAACATAATGGAGTAGTGGAACAAAAACATCGACACCTTCTTGATGTTGCAAGAGCATTACGCATTCAAGTGAACTTACCTCTTTCTTTTTGGGGTGAAGGTGTTCTTACTGCAACATACCTTATAAACAAACTCCCTACTCCTATCCTAAAATAAAAATCTCCTTATCAAATTTTACTTGGTTCTCCTCCTTCATACTCATCACTTCATGTGTTTGGATGTCTATGTTTTACTAAAAATATGAATATTTAACATAAATTTGATGAGCGGTCCAAACTTGGTATTTTTGTTGGTTACCCTTTTAATAAAAAAGGATATCACAAACTCCCAATATTCCTTATTATAAGCAAAATTTAACTTTTTAGATTCATTGAATAATTGATGTATCTAGTCTATATATAGTCTAAAAACATCATTTATTGAATGAATGTAAAAAGTCAAATTTGTTTATAAAAGAGAATGGAAGGTGTATATGACATGAAAACTTGTCAAATATATGTCTCTCATGATGTTCAGTTTTATGAAATTGTATTTCCTTATCAAGATATTCAATCTCATTCCTTTAATAATAATACCATAAGCATAAAAACTTAAATTCTTGATTATGAATTTGACTACACATCTTCCACTTTACCAACTCAACCTAATAGCCCTCCTAGAAATAGTCCTAATGATAATCCAGATGACATAATTGTGACCATTACCTCTTCTCAGGATGATACCTTATCCAATCTTCCATCAATTTCTATAGAAACTCTTCAGAATAATCCTTTTACATAATTGAATCCTTCAAATCGTCATCATTCTCACTGTATTCGTACTCATTCAGTTCGCCTCAAGGATTACGTCACTAAATTAATTATGTCACATCAAAAATTAATTTTCCTTTGGAAAATTATTTATCATTCTAAAATCTAAGTAATTCTCATTGAGCCTTTCTCATCAATCTCATTGAAAATAAAGAACCAAAATCTTATTCTCAATCCATACAATCAGCTGAATGGCATGAAGCTATGGCTAAATAAATTCAAGCCCTTGAATGGAACAACACTTGGACTGTATGTCCACTCCCAGAAGGAGGTTTTATAATTGGTTGTAAGTGGGTTTACAAAATAAAATGTCACTCCGATGGTACCATTGAGATGTATAAGGCTCGATTAGTAGCAAAAGGCTACACTCATGTTCAAGGTATTGATTATCATGATACCTTTGATCCAGCCACCAAATTAATCATGGTTCGACTTCTTCTCTCCATTGTTGCCATTAAAAATTGGGAATTACATCAACTTGATGTCAACAATGAATTCCTTCAAGGAGATCTCAATGAAGAAGTTTATATGAAATTACCACCCAGATTCTCTCAAAAAAGGAAACCATATGTCTGCAAATTAAATACATCAATTTATGGTCTTAAACAGGCGTCTCGCCAATGGTTTTCAAAATTCTCCACCACTCTCATTCAAAAAGGTTTATGTCAATCAATTTTTGATTAGAGTCTTCTCACTTAAAATTGTGATCAAACGACCATATTTGTCCTTGTCTATGTTGATGACATCATCATCACTGGCAACAATGAAGATGCCAACAGTGATTCCTTGCTCATTCTTTCTCCGTCAAAGATGAAATTCTGGTGAGACAGAACTCATATGTCATATATGGATGTCATGACATCTGATCTGACATTACAAAACAAACAAGATAGGAATAACAATGCAGAAAATAAATAACACTCAGAATTGTTCACCCAGTTCGGTTTAACTACCTATTCTAGGGGCTACCAAGCCAGGGATGAAGTCCACTATTAGCAGTATCAATTCAAAGCTAAACTCCCCCGTTTACAACTTCTCACTTAATCACTATCCAATGACCCTTCTACCTAGGTTCTCCCTAGATATGGAATATCTCGATTCCACTCCCAATCATAGCAATGATGTCTAGCAGTCAACAACTCAGCCACTGCATCGACGGCCTAATTTCCAACATTCTAAGAACACATATAAATACAACTTGAAGTTGCTTCAAAGCTTCCTCTAAGAACAATACTCCTCTTTCCTACAGGCTTCGAGGATCACAATGGTAACCTTCCCACAGACCGGGAGGTTTACCTTAGTGACTCAGCCCTTTAAAACTACAATATTAAAATTATGACTGGTTAGTTTAAAACTAGGTTACAAAGGTTTCTATTTATAACCTATTCCCAATTGGACTTGGGCTTACAAATCGCAACACTCCTTCTTGTTACAAATCAGCAGATATCTTTTGCTACAATCAAGGTCTTTTAATCATAAGTTTCCTAATTTATCTCCTAAATTAGAAACTGCTGAATCTTCAATCTTCCGATCTGATTCTTCAATATTCTGACTTGATTCTTTTGACCTTTAAATTTACGCCACATAGGATTACAAAATATTCCAAGAATATTCTGTATTTGTTGAGTATCAGACTGAATCTTCCAGTTCCAGTTCTGCAGGCGCGATGTCATGGTTGAAGTCATGACATTCCATATAACATCTTGCTTTTGTACCTGACTTCTTCTTTTGCCAATCAGACAATAATACAGAGCAGAGCATCAACAATCTCCCCCTTTGGCTTATTTTAGCTAAAACTATGCATTTATAAAAATTAGCAACAACTTCAGCTTTCAAGACAACAAAGAAGAACATATTTTTACATTGAAATGGTTGGTCTGCTGTTCTTCTACTGATGTTTCTTTTGACAGTAGCAAAATCAGCATCAGTATCTCTCCCCCTTTTTAGCCATAATATGACAAAGATTTATCCGATGTCATAATCTGCAATGGAATGTGAACATTCAAATCTGGGAGACAGCCGTTGTCTTTGAGTACCAATGGAGGCATAAGGGAACCCTTGCTTAGTCTTCAACTAGAAATCCACTCCTAGCTCAAGTTTTAAGAGAGATCAATAATGGATTCTTGCCATTATTCCTCGTAACTCAGAACACAAATCACAATTGTGTTCATAACTCATATCACAAATCACAACGAGAATAGTTCCTTTTCTGAAGGCAAAAAAAATGGAACATTCTTGCTGTTATTGTTGAAGCACTTCTGGCAGAGATTCGCCACTTCCCCAGCCCGTGTTTCCCTTTTCTTGACCATATTTAGACATGATAACCCTTCACAGAACCATACCCAAACACGGCCAATATGAACACACGCAAAGAACATCTTTGTGAGTTTTGATTTCTGTAGTCTGTGGAGATGCCAATTTATAGGCATTTTGAGATCATAGGAAGTAACGACGGTCTTGGTCATGTTCAACGGTCAAACAGTTAAAATGGAAACAGTTCCAAAAGCACTTACTCTTTCCAAAGTAGTTTTTGACTATTTTCCTCTGAAGGGAGTTATCTTTAATCCAGCGCATGCATAGTCATTGAATGAACTTTACACCGACCACTGATGTGAAGAGATAAACTCAAGACAGATTTCCTTTTTGACTCTGTGGAATCAATGTCTTTAACTATGTCATGACATCCTGTCAAACATTGTCGCTTTCTCACCCCTTAAGCACATAGCTTAAGATTCTCTAAGAGACTTTGACATGTCATCCTATGAACCAGGTAATAGACCTCCTTTTAATTCCACTGAACCCTTCAGTTATAGACCTAGCCCTCTGTTTTTCTGAGTACCTTGAGACTGTTTAATGCAACAGTGAGAAGCATTCCAACACATGTTGACACATAGCCATCTCAACATATCAGAAAAGAAAATTTCGTTTTCAGACGCACATGGTTAGATTTAACCAATTCCAGGTGACTGAAGATAATGTGACACCTCGCTACATCAACACTTTTTCAAAGATCATGCACCATGTATCAGCAATGCTGAATGAGATACATGTGCCTCTTCTGAACTAGTACACCTTCTTGTGATGATAGAGTATTTCAGACCAAGATAATTTTCTAGAACAATATATCTTGAGCTAAGAAGTCACTCCCCTATCTAAGATAGTTTGCGCTTCTTCAAGAAAAACTTGTGATGATGATTGGAAAATATAAGACGCATCTTCATATCTTCAAGAGAGCACCCTCTATTCAACTATCCTGCCAAACACACTAGTTATGGCAATGTTGCTCCTTTACATTAAATACTCACACCAAAAGTTAGATGTTATAACATTGTGTTTGACATTAGAAAACAACTACTTGTTCAAATCAGTACTAACAGTACATTCCACAACTTTCATTTCTCTTTTCCGTAACAGATTCAAGTCTACCAACTTATCTCCACCTGAAATAATTAACTGATGACACCTTGATACTATAGGCACACACAGAAAGGTTGCCACAATATCGACTTAAAGAACTGCCACTTCTTGCACTTAGTTGATCAAAACCTTGCCATGTTTATATCAGATCATGGTCTGCCAAGATAAAATTAAATCCTCCTTAATATAATAGTGTTCCTTAATGTAACACAATGATTAACACAGAATCTATCAGGACGAATCCTTTTTATCTTCAGCTATGTTGATCAGATCACCAAACTTCTATCTTCACAGTCACATGCACATAGTGAAGTTTTCATCATGAGAGTAATTATGTATTGCCAGGACACATTATTATCATCAAGACCAGAATCTGCCCATTCTAATCCTTATTAAGTAAGAACTGCCACTTCAGACATTAATGTTGCTTCTTCATTCTTCACATGATGAGTTCTAGACAATTTTCTAGAATAGAAAATCATAGTGATGTTGTGACATCATGTAAGACATTAGTTTTCCAGACTTAAAAACTCATCAAGAAGATAGTCTGAGTGTTCCTTCACCTACTTTGGTTGATATCTTATCACACTTTATACTCCTCCTGAGAAATACATCAATGTGTAGCAACCTGCCCTAAATTTGAAGGTTTAGAGTCGCCACCTATTCTGAAGGGCGAATACGAAACCCTACGCAGTTTAGAGATTCAGGGTAAGTTATTATAATCAGGTCGAGGGAAGGTGTTAGGCACCCTCGACCCTTTCCTAAGGTTTTATGTTAAGGCAAAGGTTTTATGGCTAAAATTTAGATTTAATAGCTAAGGAAATGAATAGGGCGAAAATTGAGATTTGAACTGAATTGAGATTTTAGGGGGGGAGACTCGCCTTGTTACCAAGTGCCTACGTATCTCCTTAGGGAGAATCAGAGTCAACGTAGTTCGGGCACAGGGTTGTACGCCTTTGAATTTGATTTGATATGAAGGTATTTTGAGTTAACTTGTCGTAGTTTTTGAAATGCGAAATTCGAAGGTATTTTGAATTACCTTATCGTAGATTTGAAAATCGCAGCATTGAAGAGATGAAAATCCGTAGTTTCGTGGTTTAGTGTGTTTTAAGATTTGGGCGTACAACCTGTTAGAACAAGATTTGTTCTGATCAATATTCTTAGTTTTGATGATAACAATGTATATGAATTTTGTATGAGATAATGTGGTACTCTAATACTATGCAATTTCCATTTCAGGAATTATATAGAGTATGCACAAAATCAGCGCAAGAAGCACTGACTCAGAAGGTTCAGCATGCAACATCAGAACATGGTCTGGCAAGACATCAGAAGATGGTCAAGCAGAATCAGAACATGGGTCTATGGAAGCATCAGAAGAACTTGAGATCAGAAGCAGAAGCACTGAAGTTCTCATGGTATCACGCTCAGAAGCACTTCAAGGTCAGAAGACAAGAAGATGCTCTGCACCAAGCTGTTTGACTCTGATGACATTCAAACGTTGTTCACACAAACATCAGATCAGAAGCAAGTACTAGCTGGCAGGCTACGTTGACTGACAAAAGGAACGTTGAAAGCTATGAAAGGCAATGTCAGTAGACACAGCGAAAGCAAGGCTCGAGGTAGTTGACAAAAGAGTGAAACATTAAATGCAATGCTGTACGGAATACGCAAAGCATTAAATGCTCCCAACGGTCATCTTCTCAAACGCCTATATATATGAAGTTCTGATGAGAAGCTGAAAATAACACTTGCGTAAATATACAGAAACGCTGTCAAAATCAAAAAGCTCTCAAACTTCATCATCAACCTCACTACATTGCTTTTGTAATACTTTAGTGAGATTAAGCTTAAACTTAAGAGAAAATCACAGTTGTGATAATAGCTTTATAAGAAGCATTGTAACTCTTAAAAGAATTTGTTTACATTAAGTTGTAAGAACTAGAGTGATCAGGTTGTTGATCAGTATACTCTAGAAAGTCTTAGAGGGTATCTAAGCAGATTGTTCCCAGAGTGATCAGGTTGTGATCAGTATACTCTAGAAGACTTAGAAGTTGTCTAAGTGGAAAACCATTGTAATCTCGTGTGATTAGTGGATTAAATCCTCAGGAGAGGTAAATCACTCCAAGGGGGTGGACTGGAGTAGTTTTGTTAACAACGAACCAGAATAAAAATCATTGTGCAAATTGTTTTTATCTTACAAGTTTTAAAGCTACACTTATTGAAACCCCCCCTTTCTAAGTGTTTTTCTATCCTTCAATTGGCATCAGAGTGCCGGTTCTAAGGTGCAAGCATTTAACCGTGTTTAGAAAAGATTCAGGAAGAGAAAAACACTAAGTCAAGATGGTTGAGACTCCACCACCTACATCTACATCTGGCTCAGCTGAGCAATACAATGGAAATGGTAACAATGGTTATACTAGACGCCAGTATTTGATGGTGAAAACTTTGAATACTGGAAAGATAAACTTGAAAGTTACTTCCTTGGTCTAGATGGTGACTTATGGGATCTTCTAATGGATGGTTACAAACATCCAGTGAACGCTACTGGCGTAAGGCTTACAAGACAAGAAATTAATGATGATCAAAAGAAGCTTTTCAAAAATCATCATAAATGTAGGATTGTTTTGCTGAATGCTATCTCTCATGCTGAGTATGAGAAGATATCTAACAGGGAAACTGCCTATGATATATATGAGTCATTGAAAATGACCCATGAAGGAAATGCTCAAGTCAAGGAGACCAAAGCTCTTGCTCTAATCCAGAAATATGAAGCCTTCAAGATGGAGGACGATGAAAATATTGAGAAGATGTTTTCAAGATTTCAAACGCTAACTGCTGGATTAAGAGTTCTGGACAAAGGCTACACCAAGGCTGATCATGTAAAGAAGATCATCAGAAGCTTGCCCAGAAGATGGGGTCCAATGGTGACTGCATTCAAGATTGCAAAGAATCTGAATGAGGTTTCTTTGGAAGAGCTAATCAGTGCCTTAAGAAGCCATGAGATAGAGCTGGATGCAAATGAGCCTCAAAGGTAAGTCTATTGCATTAAAATCTAATTATAAAAAATGCACTAAAGCTTTTCAGGCTGAAGAAGTAGATTCTGAAGAATCAGAAGAAGAAGATGAACTGTCCATGATCTCCAGAAGGGTAAACCATCTCTAGAAGAGCAAGCAAAGGAAGTTCAAGAGCTTTAGAAGTTCAAAGAAGGCTAAAAGAGGAGAATCTTTTGGAGGCAGAAGATCTAACAAGAAGAAGGTCATCTGCTATGAGTGCAATGAGCCTGGACACTTCAAGAATGAATGTCCAAAACTTCAGAAGGAGAATCCCAAGAAGAGGTTTCATAAGAAGAAAGGTCTTATGGCAACATGGGATGATTCTGAATCAGAATCAGAATCAGACTCTGAAGGAGAGCAAGCAAACCTTGCACTGATGGCCACAGTAGATGATGGATCAAAATCTACATCAGAATCAGATTCTGAAGAGGTATTTTCTGAACCATCTAGAGAAGAGTTAGTTTCCAGTTTAACAGAACTTCTGGAACTCAAGGCTCATCTCAGTATCAAATAAAAAAAGCTGAAAAAGCAATTTGAATTTGAAACTAAGAACCTGGAAGTGGAAAATTCTGAACTGAAAGAAAAAGTTTTAAAATTATCCAAAGATATTGATCTCCTTCTGAATCAGAAAAATCCATTCCTAGCCTCAATCATATTTTGAAAGAATATGACTCGAGCTTCAGAAAGTTCCTATCTAGAAGTATTGGCAGAAGTCATCTTGCTTCTTTGATATATGGTGTTTCAGGAAACAAAAGATTTGGTTTTGGCTATGAGGGTGATACCTCACATAAATTTGAACCTGTTGATGATTTGAAAATCACATACAAGCCATTGTATGATCAGTTCAAATATGGCCACTCACATGATATTAGGCTCACTTCACATGCACAGAGTTTTCACACTACACACACCAAGAAGCATGTGACACAACCCAAAAGATATCATGCTGCCAAATCTAAAGAATATCATGCTGTTCCTCCTGTTACTTATAATGCTAAACCCAAGTTCAATCAGAACTTGAGGAAAACTAACAAGAAAGGACCCAAGAAATTGTGGGTACCTAAGGAGAAGATAATTTCTATTGCAGATATCCTTAGCAGCAAAGAAGACAAAGCACAAAATGTCATGGTACCTGGACTCTGGGTGCTTGCGACACATGACGGGAAGAAGGTCTATGTTCTAAGACCCGGTGCTTAAATCTGGGGGAGAAGTCAAGTTTGGAGGAGATCAGAAGGGCAAAATTATTGGCTCTGGAACCATAAGTATTGGTAACTCTCCTTCCATAAGTAATGTACTTCTTGTAGAAGGATTAACGCATAACTTATTATCCATAAGTCAATTAAGTGACAATGGTTATGACATAATCTTCAATCAAAAGTCTTGCAAGGCTGTAAGTCAGAAGGATGGCTCAATCCTATTTACAGGCAAGAGAAAGAACAACATTTATAAGATTGATCTTTGAGATCTTGAGAAGCAGAAGGTGACTTGCCTTATGTCTGTTTCTGAAGAGCAATGGGTCTGGCACAAAAGATTAGGACATGCTAGTTTGAGAAAGATTTCTCAGATTAACAAACTAAATCTAGTCAGAGGACTCCCAAATCTGAAATACAAATTAGATGCTCTTTGTGAAGCATGTCAGAAGGGCAAGTTCTACAAACCTGCATTCAAATCTAAGAATGTTGCCTCTTCCTCAAGGCCGTTAGAACTTCTGCACATTGATCTGTTTGGACCAGTCAAAACAGCATCTGTCAGAGGGAAGAAATATGGATTAGTTATCGTAGATGATTATAGCCGCTGGACATGGGTAAAGTTCTTAAAACACAAGGATGAGTCTCATTCAGTGTTCTTTGAATTCTGCACTCAGATTCAATCTGAGAAGGAGTGCAAAATCATAAAGGTCAGAAGTGATCATGGTGGTGAATTTGAGAACATATTCTTTGAGGAGTTCTTCAAAGAAAATGGTATTACCCATGATTTCTCTTGCCCTAGAACTCCACAGCAAAATGGAGTTGTAGAGCGAAAGAATAGGACTCTACAAGAAATGGCCAGAACCATGATCAATGAAACCAATATGGCTAAGCACTTCTGGGCAGAAGCAATAAACACTGCATGTTATATTCAGAATAGAATCTCTATAAGACCTATTCTAAATAAGACTCCTTATGAATTGTGGAAGAACAGAAAGCCCAACATTTCATATTTTCATCCTTTTGGATGTGTTTGTTTCATTTTGAATACTAAAGATCATCTTGGTAAGTTTGATTCTAAGGCACAAAAATGTTTCCTTCTTGGATATTCTGAACGCTCCAAAGGCTACAGAATTGAGGAACCCAATTGAGGACTAACGTGATAGGAAACCTGCCCTAAATTTGAAGTTTTAGAGTCGCCACCTATTCTGAAGGGCGAATAGGAAATCCTACACAGTTTAGAGATTAGGGGTAAGTTATTATATGTTAAGGTTTTATGTTAAGGCAAAGGTTTTATGGCTAAAATTTAGATTTAATAGCTAAGGAAATGAATAGGGCAAAAATTGAGATTTGAACTGAATTGAGATTTTAGGGGGGGAGACTCGCCTTGTTACCAAGTGCCTACGTATCTCCTTAGGGAGAATCAGAGTCAACGTAGTTCAGGCACAGGGTTGTACGCCTTTGAATTTGATTTGATATGAAGGTATTTTGAGTTACCTTGTCGTAGTTTTTGAAATGCGAAATTCGAAGGTATTTTGAATTACCTTATCGTAGATTTGAAAATCGCAGCATTGAAGAGATGAAAATCCGTAGTTTCGTGGTTTAGTGTGTTTTAAGATTTGGGCGTACAACCCTGATTTGATATGTCACCGTTAGTTGCGATGATCAATAGGTTTGATCATTATAGTTAACGGATTTAATGAAGTATTGTTGGTTGCTCTGATCGATAGATTTGATCGTCACGGGCAGCAAATGAGGTGTATTTTAATCTTGTAATTTTTTATCTCTTGTCTAATGCGACTAATAGATTTAGTCGGGTCGAGAAGAGAATTAAACAAAGGATCAATTAAAATTATTTCTCGTCAATGCGACTAATAGGTTTAGTTGGATCGAGGAGAAAATTATATTAATCCCGAATCAATCGAATAAGAATTAAGGTTTTTGCCAAATGGCGGTGGGATCGGGCAAACCCTAATGTCATACCCCAAAATTTGCCCAACCAAAGCCTATTCTCAAGGAAATTTCATTTTCTACAACTTTGATGTTGGGTCTAAAGTCAAGAAATGCACCAGTTGGATGATACAAGCTAATACATTATAGGTCCTTTTGAAAGTCAACAAAAAAGACGTTTTTTCTCAAAGGATGGTAAATGAACATGGTAAGTTCAATGAAGGTGAAACCAAAAGTATCTTTTAGAAGACTCTTTGAGCTTTCTAAAATGTACAAGAACACCTTCATATGATAAAAAATGAGGGAGATATGATTGGTACAAGATGGTCGATTTTCAAGAAAGGCGTGAGAACCTAAGTGACAAAATCCATATTTTTGAGTAATGGGCCATAGTCCTTGCACCATCCACGAAATTCCAAGTTTATCAAAGGCCCATTTGTCATTAGTTTATTTATTTTATGATTTTATTTATTTATTTTTGGATTTATTCATTTAAATTCACTATAAATCAAATAAAAATAAAAATAAATAAAATCAAATCACACCAAAACTTTCCATTCATGTAAACATGACCCAATTCACTCAACAAAGTCTCATAACACGTGAAAAAAGGTTGAAAAATAGATTTTTAACAAAAAAAGAAAGTTTTCATGCATAATTAAGAACAAATATTTTCCAATCCATTTGCTTGATCTCTCTCCCATTTTGTTTGACCTAAATCTTCCCATATATAAGCATAAGAGTGCAGCCACACAAGATCACGAAACCCTAGCCTCCTAACCTCCATCTAAAATAAAAAAAATCACAAAAGAGAGGATTTTCGTTTTGACCTTTGCAGCCAAGATCAAACTAATTCATTGATCCTAACCTCTTCCACAGGTGATACAGAGTAAGATTGAATCGCTGGCTATGTCCCATGACACTCTAAATACACTATTCCATTATCATATTTATCCATGCATATTTTTTCTCGTACTATGTGTTATACAGTGTTATGATCAAAACTAATCACATATTTGAGTTCAGTGTGCAGTATGGGAGAGGTTTGAACTATAGTCACGAAGCTTTAACGCATAGAATACGAGATGCCATGTTTAGGGCAAACGAATTCATCTTTTCGTTTTCTTAGATACAGTCGTCTTTTTTCCAAAAGGACCATGCCAATCTATTCGTAGCACTTTATTTAGTATATCTGGGCTCTAATCGTTTTTGGTTACGTAGCTTTTTGCAGCTTTTGAAATTCGAAGGATTTCCCGCAACAAAAATCGCAGCAGATTCCATAACTGAATCCGCAGGAAATGGTGAAGAAGATGATGAATAGTGCCCAAGGACTTGCGGACCGTGCGTGGCATGCTGTGAATGGCTAGTCAAAGCTTTCGTCTTCTCTCTCTGTTCGCTATTGGTCGCGCGTGCATATGAGCGGGGCCCAGTTTGACTTTTTATTTTGAATCTCCATTTGATTACACGTTATGCTATATTATTAATTTGTTTGCTTTTATTTTCGACTAATCAGTACAGATCAATTGGCCAGCTGAGGGGACCTATCATCAAGAGGATCCGGGTTCGATACCCAGCATCCTGCAATGTTTTTTTTCTCTTTTCTTTAAACCACCCTTTAACCTTAACCATTTAATTTATTAACCATAAATAAATAAAAAAACAAAAACAACTAAAAATTAACTCTTTTACTTTTTTAGACTTTAAAATTTGAATCAATTAATTTAATCACTTAATTCTTATTAATTTCTAGGTTTTTTTTATTAGTTTCAATATTAATTTAATTTAGGATCTAATTTAATTTAGTCATTAATTAATAAAAAATAAAAAAATAGGTTATTTAATTAGCATAAATTCATTTAATAAATAAGTTAAATTTCTAGGACTTAGTTCATTAGGTATTTAAGTTAATTTAGAACTAATGTCAATTAAAATTAATCTTACTTTCTCCCGATTTCTTTTCGCATCTCTAAAAACCCTTGTATGGCGCATGTTTGATTTATTTTATGTTTTTAGACATTAGAATGTATATAGGTCAAAGAATGTAAATATCATAGTGAACTTATTTACTTTCTCGCACTTTTAATTTCCGCATTTTTTTATATATATTCTGTTTAGATGTATGATAATTAGAGTGTGTATGGCAAGATAAATGAAACGATAGATCACATAAAAATACAAGATAAACTATAAATTGAATCCAATACACTCGCACTCACTCACCTTTAGGGTATCCCCTCTCAGTTGCCTTTCGGAAAATAATAGTCAAAGTCCCTCGAAGCGTAGGGATACCTTAGCACCTGTTGCCTACGATTCAAAATCATCATTAACCCTTCGGAATAAAGATCATAGTCCCTTCGAGTTGCCTACAATGAAATGATCTCGTCCCTCGAGTTGCCTTCGATAAATGATGATAGTCCCTTCGGATGGCTAAGGTATCTCTACACGTTGCCTTTATGACTATTCACATCTCATAGGACTTCCTACCCTCTTTATGGTATGGATAGTCCCTATGACGATTCGATGACCCACACGTCCAATAAAACAAGGACTACCTACTTCTATATAGTATGGATAGTCTTGGGAACTTTAAAAATTACAGAAAAAGACCAATCAATTAGGGTAGTGCTCTTAAACTGCCTAGCTCAATAAAAATATCTTTTCAATACTATTTCAAAAAACTAAGGCTACGCATTTACGCTAAAGTCCTTATGCTCCTTTCAAAACAAACAAACAAACATGAGCTAAGCAAGTTAAGAGCCCGTAGATAACTACGGATGAAAAGGGTGCTTGCACCTTCCCTTTTCATAACTTACCCCCCGAGCCCGTTTTCTTTCAAAAAAGGTCTTTTTCTGTACTTTTTACCTTTCGTAACATTGGACAAAATAAAAGTCGGTGGCGACTCATGCTCACCGCAACATTGTTGCTTTAAAATAATAAAGTCAGTTCACCGAGTTACAGAACTGGCGACTCTGCTGGGGAGTCTTTAAGAGGGGTTTACCTTAGGGCTTAGTTCATTATAAATGTTTTTAATTGTTTGTTTGTATGCTTTATTTTTTAGGGAATTGCTTGGGTTTGTTATTGTGTGAAAGGTCCTACACCCGGATCTAGTGTACCTTAAGTATGTGGCATGAGACCAGGGAGGCTGTACGACATGTATCGTTATGGTTGAACTGGTGGCCACCATTAGTGCGACGCTTTGGTTTGTCCTGATGGCCCTTGAATATGATCGAGGAGACATTTGGCTACCGCGTGGTGTCATAAGCACTGATTCGCCCTTAGAACCCTAGTTGAACTTAACTTTGGCCTATAGGAAGTAGCGAGATAACTGGCTTTGGATTCCTGACTGAAGCCGGTTGATACTCGATGCTACACTCATTGAGATTGGACTCTAGGGATGCTTTTGGCTGGCCGATCGAGTGCCATGTTGAGACAATGCCCGCGAGAAAGATCGGGGATATGAGCACCATAGAACCCGGTTACTATTCTAGGACAGGTTGAACCAACTTAACTTCAGTGGGGAGGGTACTTACCTATGAACTTCATGCAAGCCTTTAAACCTAAGGACACTTGCGTGACTTGTCTGTGCTTTCCACTAACCCTTCGGTTTTCATGCAGGTTTTTCTTGTGGGACTCACTCGTCTTTACCATCTCACGCTTTGCCTAATGCATTGCATAACATCATGACATCATAAGCATAACATGATTTAACTGACTCTTTCAAGGATCTTAGGGATTTAGGGCGCACCGAGTTACACCTAATATCTATAACCTTTATAGGTTTTTTTTGTGATTTTTAATATTAATTAAAATAATTAAATTAATTAAATCGATACAATCAAAATAATCGGGGAAATATTCTAATCCTAATCATTAGCCTAACCCTAGTTATATTATCCTAATCCTAGTTATAGCCTATACCTAAGTCAATTTCTAACCTTAATTAAAATTAAAAAAAATTATATATATATATATATATATATATATATATATATATATATATATATATACCAAAAATATATTAAGACATATAAACAAAACATAAATAATAAAAAATAATAAATGAAACCTGGTATTAATCCTGCGTGTTGTGTTGACGAGTGAGCATGGTAGGCTTGCAGATCCTGGATCGTTGGATTTGAACTTTGGCATGATCCTTGGTTTAGACGTGATGGCGTATGGTGGACTCTTGCGCTTGTGGTGTACTGGATCTGCACACATACACTCTCCAGAAAAATTGATGAAAAATATAGTGGCACTGGGGAATCGAACACAGGTTCGTTCAGTGGCCAAACACCAAAACCCCCCTCACGCCAACTGCGCTGTATGTATTTAGGGCCAGTTTGTTTCAGCTTTAAAAAAATGGATTTTTTCTTTGTATTTTTGAAAATAGATTTTACAAAACCGTTTTTCAAAACATTACAAATTTTTTTATATTTGTTTATTCTAAAATAAAACACTAATTTTAACATCCTATAACATAAACAAACAATATGAAGAACAAAACATAGTCAAAATCGCAATTTTTTCAAAAAGTGGTATTTCATAAATGATTTTTATGAAAATCTATTTGAAATAGCTTCAAAATTAAGTGATTTTTTGAAAATTTGATATCCAAATTTTTTCCCCATAAATATATGAAATACCTAAAATCACATTTTAAGAATAACTATTCAAACAAAATTTTCATTTGAAGCTTTTATAAAAAAATTCTTTGCAAAAAAATTTTTCACAAATTTTGGTAACACTATAAAAATCATTTTTTAAAAAAGCCAAAACAAACGGTCCCTTAGTGTTAATGACACGAAACTCAATAAATATAAATAAAAAAAGTCAAGATAATTTAAGTGAATGCAATTCGCGCCCAGCAAGTCTCCATCTTCTTCACGTTTTCTTTCTGCAACAATATTGGAACTTTCACCCACGGTTTTTCTACTGTAGCCATATACTCTTGCCATTAAAACCTGCAAATTGTCACCAAAAAATACAAACAAATGCTCCCGATTGATTATAAACAGCCCCACGAATCCAATGGCACCCTTAGTTTTGCCTAATTTTGCCTCTAATTAGGGTCCCCTAATTTAAAGCTTATGAACCCTAAAAATGGTGTAGTGCTTAACCTGTAGCCAAAACTCAATTAAATTATACAGAAAGCATCGAGACATCATCACCAACACGAATACATTATCAAATTATATCAACAATACACATAGACATAAAATCAAAATTCGAATTTTCATGGTTTAGCGTAAGCCTATTTCCTCGCGTTCTTGGAGCTTTGATCGATGATGATATTTGGTGTATGTTCAGAGATTGCCAAGGAATTGATGGGGGTTCTTTGTTTAATCTTAAACAGACTGCAAATTGATTTGATGCTCCCTCTTGGTTCACGGTTTTTTTCTCCCCTGTTGTTACGGTTCTGTAGCTCCTCCTCTTGCCTTTTCTCCGTTACAATGAGTCAATTCTCCACCAATTCTGTACAGTAATGGACCTCTCCTCTTTTTCTTTTTCTGCACGTCTTATTAGGATTCGCCCCCCCAGCCCTCCCCCTTGTGCACAAAATACCTCTTTTTTATATTAGTCTAGTTAGGTTTTTTCTATACCTAATGGGCCTATTGCCCAACTAAGTTAATGAATAATCATAATAATAATACTAATAATCCTAACAACATATAAATAATAAAACCTAAAAAAAATAAAAAATAAACCTAATTAATCCTAATTCTTCCTAATAATAATAATATTAATAAAAGTTAATAATGAAATTTAAATAATAATAAAACAAATGTTAGTAAAACACAAATGATTTCTCCAAAAAATCATAGAATTTTTGTAACAATTGGGAAGGATAGAAAAACACTTAGAAAAGGGGGGGGTTTGAATAAGTGTAGCTTTAAAACTTGTAAGATAAAAACAATTTGCACAATGATTTTTATCCTGGTTCGTTGTTAACTAAACTACTCCAGTCCACCCCCTTAGAGTGATTTACCTCACCTGAGGATTTAATCCACTAATCACACGAGATTACAATGGTTTTCCACTTAGACAACTTCTAAGTCTTCTAGAGTATACTGATCACAACCTGATCACTCTAGGAACAATCTGCTTAGATACCCTCTATGACTTTCTAGAGTATTCTGATCAACAACCTGATCACTCTAGTTCTTACAACTTAATGTAAACAAATTCTAAGAGTTACAATGCTTCTAATAAAGCTATTTTCACAACTGTGATTTTCTCTTAAGTTTAAGCTTAATCTCACTAAAGTATTACAACAGCAATATAGTGAGTTTGATGAAGTTTGAGAGCTTTTGATTTGAACAGCGTTTCAGCAAGTTGGTTCAGAGTTCGTGATTCGTAAATCGTAACGTAGCTTCTCATCAGAACTTCATATTTATAGGAGTTTGAGAAGATGACCGTTGGGAGCATTTAATGCTTTGCGTATTCCGTACAGTATTGCATTTAATGTTTCAATCTTTTGTCAACTACCTCGAGCCTTGCTTTCGCTGTGTCTACTGACGTTGCCTTTAATAGCTTTCAACGTTCCTTTTGTAAGTCAGTGTAGCCTGCCAGCTAGTACTTGCTTCTGATCTGATGTTTGTGTGAACAACATTTGAAGATCATCAGAGTCAACCAGCTTGGTGCATAGCATCTTCTTGTCTTCTGACCTTGAAGTGCTTCTGAGCGTGATACCATGAGAACTTCAGTGCTTCTGCTTCTGATCTCAAGTCCTTCTGATGCTTTCATAGACCATGTTCTGATTCTGCTTGACCATCTTCTGATGTCTTGCCAGACCATGTTCTGATGTTGCATGTTGAACCTTCTTAGTCAGTGCTTCTTGCGCTGATTTTGTGCATACTCTTTATATAATTCCTGAAATGGAAATTGCATAGTATTAGAGTACCACATTATCTCATACAAAATTCATATACATTGTTATCATCAAAACTAAGAATATTTATCAGAACAAATCTTGTTCTAACAATATCCCCCTTTTTGATGATGACAAAAACATACATAAATTATATGAATTTGCGATCAGAATATCAGACGGCTAAAGACAATTACACAGCTATAGCATAGGCATATAAACATAGTGTGTGAATATGTCTCCCCCTGAGATTAACAATCTCCCCCTAAGATAAATAGTCTCCCCCTGAAATAGATACTGGAAGAAATTTATAAATAAAGGACTTCCCTGAGTATTTTCCATTTCAGTTGAGACGATCACATATGCTTAGATCTTCAGAACATTCATAGCTTCTGATTCTTGCTTCCATAGGACAGCTTCAGAGCTTGAATTTCTTCTTGAATCATTGCATGCTAGATTGTATCAGAACATTTTTGAATGTACCAGAGCATCATCAGAGCATCTCTACATCCTGAAATGTTACAGAACAAACTAAACGACAACAGTCAGAGCATGAATGAATCAGAACATAAAATATGTATCAGAATATATAGTATGTATCAAAGCAAAAACAATAATGTTTCAGAGCATATTTTAGAACTAAAAACATGCATCAGAACATATAAGGAATAAGAATGAGTTAGAGCATATTCTATTATCAGAATATCAGAACATTCTTCCTTTTTGCTTCTGATCTTGAAGCTTCACAGCACTCAGCTTGCTTCAATTTCCATGAGCTTAATTCCATACAGAATTGCTTTTCCTCATGTCTTTGCTTCTCATGTTGAGCTTTTAAGAAGATCTTCACTTCCTGCAAAACACTCAAAGACACAGAGACTTGCAATTTCTTGTTAGAAATGTGGAGACTTTCTCCCAGCAATTGATAATATAAATCAGATAATTTATCACATTTTTCTCCCCCTTTTTTGTCATAACATCAAAAAACATAAAAGATTCAGATGAAAAACAAACAATATGAGAGAAGGAAGGATAATTTTCATTGATTAGCAAAAGGAGAATTGTCAGAAGTACAAGAAAGATGCATAGAAGACAGATGCAAGAAACAAAGAGAAACGACTAAGACACAAGGACTAAGACGACCCTAGCTTGGACATAATCTTGCCAGCATGTCATGAATCCCAGCATTGCTCTCAGTCTGCCTCTCCATGAAAGTGCGGAACTCAGCATTGGTAGTATCTTGCGCGTCCATGCGAGAAGATAGCTCAGCTTGGTTCTTCTGAATAACCTCTAGAGTCTTCACCATAAGAGAGGGTTCACCAGAAGAAGCGTCACAACTTCTGTTCAGAGGGACAGCATTCTGAACCGCAGCTTCCATAGCCAGATCATCACCTTGATTTTCCTAAACAGGAATAGTCCCAGTAGGATGATCTTCAGCATCAGCTTCTTCTATAGAAGCATCTCCTTCATATTCTGCAGCAGGAAGATCAGAATCTCCATTCTCAAGAGCTTGAAGAATGGCAGCAACATTCCTTGGGGCAGAAGGACCTTCAACTTCTGGTGGGTCAACAACTTCTGGAATGACCAAGTTGGGGTCTTTCTTAGAAGGATTTTCCCTCAGAAAGTCAAATAAGGACTTGAAGTCTCCAGTCAGAACTGGATACTTAGGTCTCCATACCACAATATCTCTGCAAGGATTGTCCAGCAGCTCATCAACAAACATCTTCTCCTCAAGAATTCTCCTGTTTCTGATAGGATGATAATATACACCATTATCAACTTCACGAAGATAGCCAGCATAACCAGGAGCAGCAGCCACTAGTCTCTTCTGAACAGCCATAGCTCCCACCTGAAAATCTTGGCGAAAGCTTCTCTAGAGGTTTCTAGTGGAAACATCATCAAGGTCATTGAAGAAGGCATCCTTCAAGAGATCCAGCCTACTGATAACTTCATTTCTGAACAACTCCAGGTAAATATGAGGTTCAGGTTCAGGAGGGTTGAAGGTGAATTTGTAGTCAGGGTAGAGAAGGCAGTATGGGTTAGATTTTCTGGTAGGAAAGGGATGGGATATAGAAGGTGAAGGTGTTGTGGTTGAAGAAGATGGAATATCTGTGGAGATGGTTTATGAGGATGGTATATGAGTGGGGAGGGTTGATGATGATGGGATATCAGAAGGTGTGGGAGGACAAACATTTAGTGGAGTGGGGTTCAAAACAGGTGTAGAAAGAGATGGTTGAGAAGGATTTGGAATGGTGAAGGTGTTTTGAGGTTCAGAGGGAGGAGGTTGGATAGAAGATTGAGAGTCAGAAGGAGGTGGTTGATATACTTGCCTAGAGAAGTTACCCGTTCTTATTACTTGAAAAGAATCTACTTTAAGAGGGTCATAAGTAACCTTCAGCCTCTTAGCTTCTTTAGCAGCTTCTTCTGCAGCCTTTCTCTTCTGCCTTGCTTCTTGCTTCTTCTGAGCCTTCTTCTGAAGATCAGCTTGAGCAGGAAGCACTCTTCCACGAATCCACGCAGGATCAACAGAAGATTGAGTTCTAACAGAAGCTTCCAAGTAATGCTTAACGGCCTTGTGAAGTTTTGCTTGAAACAATGTAGCAAAGCCTTCCACAGGAGTTCTTCTAGACAGAATATCTATGGGGATCACAGGAGCAGAAGTTGTCTCCCTGATAAGTTGCAATCTTAACAAATCAACACCATTGATGACGGGGCCATGAATCATTCCAAAGAACCTGGACGTTCCAATAGTCCTTAGAGAGTCCATCAAATCACTTTCTATCAGAATATCTGAGATCATTCTGGCGAAAGGAATAGTATATCTGGGAAGGTGAGGGTACTTCTCACGTTCTTCATCTCTTGACTCTTCAATAGCCAACTTCAGATTCTGAAATAGAATGTTGGAGATATTCAGTTCAATTCTTCTTCCAATGCAGAAGAGAGTGTATTTGTGATCAGGACTAATGTAAGAGGAGGAGAACGATTGCCTTCTGTGATGGAGAGAACCCAGAATAATTTCAGCCCAAACTTGATAGAACGCCCTCAATGTACCAGTTTTATGAGATTCAATACCAGTAGTAAACGAGATTTTTTTTTCAACCTGTAGCCAATTAACTCTACCATGAAGAGGACCAGTGCATCCTTCTTCATCATCCAAGTTGTACAGTTTCCTGATCAGTTTCTCAGTTATCACAACTTCATGCCCTAGCACGAATGAGATGATAGCAGTTGGAGTAACGGTTGCATGAGCCCAGAAGTCTTTCACAAGAGTCGGATAAATTGGTCCAATCAATCTACCAAGATAGTTTGACCAGCCTTGTGCCAAGATCCTTGCATCAGGATGGAAACCATTTGCTTTCAGATTTTCAAAGTCAACATACGACTCACAAAGAACTTCCATCTCTTCAGTAGGATTGGAACAGGTCTTAAACGGAGCAAAACCACGCTTGCTCAGAACCAGTTGAGTGGAAGAGACTTCTGTTGGGCTTGAATAACTTGATGTAGGATTCATGGTGAAATGCTTAGTTACAGACACAAGCTAGGGTTTATGCGATGAATGCAGAAAGAGAGGGACGAATGGAGAGAGAGAGCGAAAAAGATGAAATGAAGATGAAGCGGGGTATTTAAAAGATGAATAAAAGAAAATAATAAATGCAATATGGTTTAAGTGAAATGATTACAGAAAAACATGACATCAATTTGCATTTAATGAGAAATGACGTTAGGAGAGATAAAGTGGCAAAATGAAATGATTTGCACAGTTACCTAGGGCAGCGTCTCCTCAACTGCACGCATGCTTGTCCAGAAATAGTAAACACGTGTTCGTTTTCTGGAAAACTGGTGACAGCTGTTTTACTTTAAAAGAGGTTCTGAATCAACTTAGATAATGAAACGTTAGTAATAATGGAATCAGAACTTCTAATTGATCATTATCAGAACTTCTTAAAAACACATAATCCCAACACATTTCAGAAGTTAACCATACATAAGATCTTCTCATCTTCTCATTCTGGGCATAAATCCATACTGATATTCTTCAGAATGAACTTAAACCTATCTTCAGCAAGGGGTTTTGTAAAGATGTCAGCCCATTGGTGGTCTGTATCCACAAAGTTTAAAGAGAGAACACCCTTTCTCATATATTTGATAATCTTCTAGCTGACTCTTCATCCAGAGCATTTGTGTGCTACAACCAGCAACAGCAACATATTATGCTTCTATTGTTGAGAGGGCAATGGTAGCTTGCTTCTTGTTGTACCAGGAGATCAGATGACTTCCTAGAAATTGATAACTTCCAGAAGTACTCTTCCTTTCAATTATATCTCTAGCATAGTCAGCATCACAAAATCCTACTAAGTTGTATTCTTTAGATCTTTTATAGACTAAACCAACATTAGTAGTACCTTTCAGATACCTCAGAAGTCTCTTAACAGCAGTTAAGTGAGATTCTCTAGGATCTGATTGGAATCTAGCACACAGACAAACACTGAATAGAATATCAGGTCTAGAAGCAGTAAGATATAAAAGAGATCCAATCATACCTCTGTACAACTTCTGATCTACTTTCTTACTTACCTCATCCTTACCTAGAACACACATTGGATGCATAGGAGTTTTGGCTTCTTTGCTTTTAGAAAGATTAAACTTCTTCAGAAGTTCTTTCACATACTTCGTTTGATGAACATAAGTTCTATCAGAAGTTTGATTAATTTGAATCCCAAGAAAGTACTTGAGTTCACCCATCATACTGATTTCAAATTCAGCCTGCATAGACTTAGCAAACTCCTTTCCAAGTGAAGCATTAGATGTTCCAAAAATAATATCATCAACATAAATTTGACAAATTAAAATGTCCTTCTTAGATGTTTTACAGAAGAGAGTCGTATCCACTTGTCCTCTAGTGAAACCATTGTCCAGAAGGAAAGAACTTAATCTTTCGTACCAAGCTCTATGAGCTTGCTTCAATCCATACAATGATTTCTTAAGTTTGAAAACATGTTCTGGAGACTTAGAGTCTTCAAAACCAGGAGGTTGGTGGACATAGACTTCCTCATCTATATAACCATTTAAGAAGGCATTCTTAACATCCATCTGATACAGAGTGATGTTATGCTGAGTGGCTAAAGAAATTAATAAGCGAATAGATTCTAACCTGGCCACTGGTGCAAAGGTTTCTGAAAAGTTAATCCCTTCTTGCTGACTATATCCCTGAGCCACCAGTCTGGCTTTGTTTCTTACCACTTCTCCCTTCTCACTAAGCTTGTTTCTAAACACCCACTTTGTACCAATGATGTTGAATCCTTTTGGTCTTGGAACCAAATCCCATACATCATTCCTTGTAAACTGATTAAGTTCTTCTTGCATGGCAATTATCCAGTCTGGATCTTCTAGAGCTTGATCAACATAAGTTGGCTCGATCAAAGAAACAAGACCTAATTGACATTCTACATTGTTCTTAAGGAATGCTCTGGTTTTGATAGGATCATCTTTCTTTCCAAGGATCACATGTTCTGAGTGAGCTGAGGTGAGTCTAGAAGATCTTCTGACTGTTGGCTCTTCAGAAATTCTGAGATTCTTTAAAGATGCAGCAACTTGATCTTCTGATTCTTTGCTTATGAGATTTTCAGCTTCTGAAACTTTGCTTCTTGGTTCTACAGCTTCTGATATATCAATATCTATATCTGCAAAATTCTCAAACTGCTTTGGCTTTTCAAGACCAAGCTCATCATCAAATCTGATATTGATTGATTCTTCTACAACCAATGTTTCAGTATTGTATACTCTATAGCCTTTGGAGCGTTCAGAATATCCAAGAAGGAAACACTTTTGTGCCTTAGAATCAAACTTACCAAGATGATCTTTAGTATTCAGAATAAAACAGACACATCCAAAAGGATGAAAATATGAAATGTTGGGCTTTCTGTTCTTCCACAATTCATAAGGAGTCTTATTTAGAATAGGTCTGATAGAGATTCTATTCTGAATATAACATGCAGTGTTTATTGCTTCTGCCCAGAAGTGTTTAGCCATATTGGTTTCGTTGATCATGGTTTTGGCCATTTCTTGTAGAGTCCTATTCTTTCGCTCTACAACTCCATTTTGCTGTGGAGTTCTAGGGCAAGAGAAATCATAGGCAATACCATTTTCTTTGAAGAACTCCTCAAAGAATCTGTTCTTAAATTCACCATCATGATCACTTCTGACCTTTATGATTTTGCACTCCTTCTCAGATTGAATCTGAGTGCAGAATTCAAAGAACATTGAATGAGACTCATCCTTGTGTTTTAAGAACTTTACCCACGTCCAGTGGCTATAATCATCTACGATGACTAATACATATTTCTTCCCTCTGACAGATGCTGTTTTGACTGGTCCAAACAGATCAATGTGCAGAAGTTCCAACGGCCTTGAGGAAGAGACACCATTCTTAGATTTGAATGCAGGTCTGGAGAACTTGCCCTTCTGATATGCTTCACAAAGAGCATCTGATTTGTATTTCAGATTTGGGAGTCCTCTGACCAGATTTAGTTTGTTAATCTGAGAAATCTTTCTCAAACTAGCATGTCCTAATCTTCTGTGCCAGACCCATTGCTCTTCAGAAACAGACATAAGGCAAGTCACCTTCTGCTTCTCAAGATTTGAAAGATCAATCTTATAAATGTTGTTCTTTCTCTTGCCTGAAAATAGGATTGAGCCATCCTTCTGACTTACAGCCTTGCAAGACTTTTGATTGAAGATTATGTCATAACCATTGTCACTTAATTGACTTATGGACAATAAGTTATGCGCTAATCCTTCTACAAGAAGTACATTAGTTATGGAAGGAGAGTTACCAATACTTATGGTTCCAGAGCCAATAATCTTGCCCTTCTGATCTCCTCCAAATTTGACTTCTCCACCAGATTTAAACACCAGGTCTTGGAACATAGACCTTCTTCCCGTCATGTGTCGCGAGCACCCAGAGTCCAGGTACCATGACATTTTGTGCTTTGTCTTCTTTGCTGCTAAGGATATCTGCAACAGAAATTATCATCTCCTTAGGTACCCACAATTTCTTGGGTCCTTTCTTGTTAGTTTTCCTCAAGTTCTGATTGAACTTGGGTTTAGCATTATAAGTAACAGGAGGAACAGCATGATATTCTTTAGGTTTGGCAGCATGATATTATTTAGGTCGTGTCACTTGCTTTTTGGTGTGTGTAGTGTTAAAGCTTTTGGCATGTGAAGTGAGCCTAATATCATGTGCGTGGCCATATTTGAACTGATCATACAATGGCTTGTATGTAATTTTCAAATCATCAACAGGTTCAAATTTGTGTGAGGTATCACCCTCATAGCCAAAACCAAACCTTTTGTTTCCAGAAACACCATATATCATAGAAGCAAGATGACTTCTGCCAATACTTCTAGATAGGAACTTTCTGAAGCTCGAGTCATATTCTTTCAGAATATGATTGAGACTAGGAATGGATTTTTATGATTCAGAAGGAGATCCAATATCTTTGGATAATTTTAAAACTTTTTCCTTCAGTTCAGAATTTTCCACTTCCAGCTTCTTAGTTTCAAATTCAAATTACTTTTTTAGCTTTTTGTATTTGATACTAAGATGAGCCTTGAGTTCCAGAAGTTCAGTTAAACTGGAAACTAACTCTTCTCTAGATAGTTCAGAAAATACCTCTTCAGAATCTGATTCTGATGTAGATTCTGATCCATCATCCATTGTGGCCATTAGTGCAAGATTTGCTTGCTCTCCTTCAAAGTCTGATTCTGATTCTGATTCAGAATCATCCCATGTCGCCATAAGACCTTTCTTCTTATGAAACTTCTTCTTGGGATTCTCCTTCTGAAGTTTTGGACATTCATTCTTGAAGTGTCAAGGCTCATTGCACTCATAGCATATGACTTTATTCTTGTCAGATCTTCTGCCTCCAGATGATTCTCCTCTTTCAGGCTTCCTTGAACTTCTGAAGCTCTTGAACTTCCTTTGCTTGCTCTTCCAGAGATGGTTTACCCTTCCGGAGATCATGGACAGTTCATCTTCTTCTTCTGATTCTGATTCTTCAGAATCTAGTTCTTCAGCCTGAAAAGCGTTAGTGCATTTTTTATAATTAGATTTTAATGCAATAGACTTACCTTTCTTCTGAGGCTCATTTGCATCCAGCTCTATCTCATGGCTTCTTAAGGCACTAATTAGCTCTTCCAAAGAGAATTCATTCAGATTCTTTGCTATCTTGAATGCAGTCACCATTGGACCCCATCTTCTGGACAAGCTTCTGATGATCTTCTTTACATGATCAGCCTTGGTGTAGCCTTTATCCAGAACTCTTAATCCAGCAGTTAGCGTTTGAAATCTTGAAAACATCTTCTCAATATTTTCATCATCCTCCATCTTGAAGGCTTCATATTTCTGGATTAGGGCAAGAGATTTGGTCTCCTTGACTTGAGCATGTCCTTCATGGGTCATTTTCAATGACTCATATATATCATAGGCAGTTTCCCTGTTAGATATCTTCTCATACTCAACATGAGAGATAGCATTCAGCAAAACAGTCCTACATTTATGATGATTTTTGAAAAGCTTCTTTTGATCATCATTCATTTCTTGTCTTGTAAGCCTTACGCCAGTAGCTTTCACTGGATGTTTGTAACCATCCATCAGAAGATCCCATAAGTCACCATCTAGACCAAGGAAGTAACTTTCAAGTTTATCTTTCCAGTATTCAAAGTTTTCACCATCAAATACTGGTGGTCTAGTATAACCATTGTAACCATTTCCATTGTATTTCTCAGCTGAGCCAGATGTAGATGTATTTGTTGGAATTTCACCAGACATCTTGTACTGAAGCGTTTTTCTCTTCCTGGATCTTTTCTAGACACGGTTAAGTGCTTGCACCTTAGAACCGGCACTCTGATGCCAATTGAAGGATAAAAAAACACTTAGAAAGGGGGGGTTTGAATAAGTGTAGCTTTAAAACTTTTAAGATAAAAACAATTTGCACAATGATTTTTATCCTGGTTCGTTGTTAACTAAACTACTCCAGTCCACCCCCTTAGAGTGATTTACCTCACCTGAGGATTTAATCCACTAATCACACGAGATTACAATGGTTTTCCACTTAGACAACTTCTAAGTCTTCTAGAGTATACTGATCACAACCTGATCACTCTAGGAACAATCTGCTTAGATACCCTCTAAGACTTTCTAGAGTATTCTGATCAACAACCTGATCACTCTAGTTCTTACAACTTAATGTAAACAAATTCTAAGAGTTACAATGCTTCTAATAAAGCTATTTTCACAACTGTGATTTTCTCTTAAGTTTAAGCTTAATCTCACTAAAGTATTACAACAGCAATATAGTGAGTTTGATGAAGTTTGAGAGCTTTTGATTTGAACAGCGTTTCAGCAAGTTGGTTCAGAGTTCGTGATTCGTAAATCGTAACGTAGCTTCTCATCAGAACTTCATATTTATAGGCGTTTGAGAAGATGACCGTTGGGAGCATTTAATGCTTTGCGTATTCCGTACAGCATTGCATTTAAAGTTTCACTCTTTTGTCAACTACCTCGAGCCTTGCTTTCGCTGTGTCTACTGACGTTGCCTTTAATAGCTTTCAACGTTCCTTTTGTCAGTCAGCGTAGCCTGCCAGCTAGTACTTGCTTCTGATCTGATGTTTGTGTGAATAACGTTTGAATATCATCAGAGTCAACCAGCTTGGTGCAGAGCATCTTCTTGTCTTCTGACCTTGAAGTGCTTCTGAGTGTGATACCATGAGTGTAACATCCCGATTTTTATTAATATTTTTATTAATTATATTAGTAATTATATTGTTTGGTGTTTTTAATAATAACTTATTTATTTAGTTATTATGTGATATAATAATTATTTAAGTATTTAATTATGTGAGTGTTTGACTTAATTGAGTTATTAGAGAGATATAACTAAATGAGCCTAAGTGGTAGAAACATAATGGATGGATTGGTGGGTTAAGCCCAATTGACATAAGTGAGATAGTAAGAGAAGGTTAGGGTTTTAGAGGTTACTATTTTCATTTGGGGGAAAAGATAGGAAGAAG
Organism: Vicia villosa; assembly: GCF_029867415.1. Lineage (NCBI taxonomy): Eukaryota > Viridiplantae > Streptophyta > Magnoliopsida > Fabales > Fabaceae > Vicia > Vicia villosa. The sequence continues at coordinate 245,211 of NW_026705623.1, read as the reverse complement.
AGAAAAGAGGCAAAAGGGAAGAGAACAATGGTGGAAGAGAAAAGCTAGAAGAAACCTCATTTTCGCAGCAAGTTTCAGCATTGAGTCACCTTAGCAAAACGGATGTATCTCTCAATCCAACCGTTGGATCGTCGCGTGGTTTTGACACAACGTTCCTGACTCATAGAGGTAAGTTCTGACCGGAGCGATTTTGATTTTGAGGATTTTAAGTTCGTCCGATAAGCTGATTTTCGAACTGGTTTTTAGGTGTGTCTCCAAATTATGTTTGAAGGATTTATTTTGGAGAAAAGCTTAGAGCTATGGTGAAAGATTTCATATTTGCCAAGGTAAGGGTGGGGTTCTTTCATGCTAAAGGGTTGTATGATAGTATGTTATAGTGGGTTTAATTCTATACTTTGATATCCATGTTCTTCTATGTTGCAATTTTGGGTATTTGATGATTGTTGGAATGTGATGATATAAATGTGATAAGTTGTGTGCAATTGATAATCTATGTGTATTAGATTGTTATGTTTGTTGTGAGAAAACCATTGATAGTGAAATAATGGGTTTTGTTATAGAATTGGAAAATAATGGAATAGAAATATAATAGTTGAATTGAAATTAATATAGTTTAATTATTAATTGGATAGTTAAATTATTAGTTGAATTGATTCCAATAAGTCTATGTGATTGGAATATACTTGAACTTGGACCAATTATTCGGTTTATCGGTAAATTACGGTATTTTGAGAAATTGTTTGTAATTGTGTTTTGGCTTGAATATGTATGTTGAGAAATATATATTGTCATGCCAATGATGTTGTTTTGATATTGATTCTTTATGGTTAGTTGGTTAGCATTAATTCTAATGACTAATTGCTTGATGTTGAAAATGTGTGTTCATGTATAATTGACAAAAATGAGAATTAACATGAGATAGTATGACTACTAGTGTTAATTGGATTGTGTGAATCGTAATTAATTAATTGGCCTCTCATATGTGAATGATGTGTGTGTGTTGTGAATGTTGTGTACAATTGGTGGATAATTCATAGAGTTGAATTGTTGTGATATGTGGAAAGTTAAGATGGTAGAGATGATCTTAATTGCATATATTTGTGAGATTATACATACATTCATATCATAGTGTGCCTTGAAACATAGGTGGAATTGCTTTGAAACACAAGCGTGGCTTGGATTCTAGAGTGAATCGGAAAGCGGTAAACTATATGTTTACATTTGGTGGCTTTGGTCTTGTCCGGATCTGAAGCGTGGCTAGATTCTATATGAATCGGAAGCGGTGGAACTTTGGGTCCATATTGGGTACCACATGCATAGAGTCACATGTCTTGCATTGAGTTACATTGGAGTTATGTGATGTTTGAATATATGTAATTATGTGATAAGGTGATTGTTATGTGTGCATGAGATGTGATAATTAAATTTGGTGATGTTTGATACATGATTTTGGTGATATATGTAAATGAAACGTATATGATGAGAATGCAAATATATATATGTATTAATGATATATGTATATATGTGGAATATATGAACCATGTTTTGCTATTGTTGATAGTTGTATTAATTTACGTTGTGATTATGAAGTATATGTTATTATGTGCTTGAATGACATACTTGTAAACTTGAATACATTGTTATAGTTGATAGTTAACATGATTGTTGTGATTCAAATTGCTTATATTGAGAAGTGGTGAATTGTGTATGATTTTATCTTTGCTATATGTATTATCATACTTTCCTTTATAATGTTTGATATCTCACCCCTTCTGCTGATGTTTCCCCTACCATGGGAAATGGGCAGGTACTCAAGTATAGCTGTGGAAGTTTGTAGATTCACCGTGTCTGGTTGGTGTGTCGCTCTGATACGTAGCACTCAGGGGTTGTCTATATTGTTGTTTCTATGTTGTTCATGTTTTAGTTGTTGAGTTCCAAATTGGATAATGAGAAGTACTATGATGTTTGAAGTTGTTTCCGATTAAATAAGATGATTTGTTTATAAATTCGAATGTTATGATTCCGCTGCATATTAAAATGAAGTTGGTTTGTCTAAGAGCTGTTATAGGTTGTTTTGTGCTTCTCTGAGATTAAAGTGCTATGTATCTGTTTATGAGTTGTTTATAGGAAGTAAATGTGATATCCCAAATGCATTGTTGATAGTTTTTAAAATACTCTGATTTCTCGCATGATATTTTTGGGTAGAATTTGGGGTGTTACATTAGTGGTATCAGAGCAGGTCGGTCCGTCCGGCCATGTTGTCGAGTCAGTTGAGTTGTGTGACAGTTGAATGATGTTAGTGTTTTATTCCTTAGTACGCGACATGTGTGTGAAACACTGTTGGTACTTGTTCGTTTTGTTGTAGGGTTAGTTTGAGCAAAGTAGGGAAGAAGCTGTGCTTCTTGGATATGTTTCAGTTGTAAGTTTTTGGTGCAATATATTTCTTAAGGAGACAGAGCAAGCAATGTAGAAGTTTGTTGGTTTCCGAATTCGAAGGTAACATGGATTTAAGATTTTGGTTGTTTAACAAGTCGGAACGTCTTGGAATAAGGACAATTGTTATAAGATGGAATTTAGGAAGTTGTCATATTCAGCATTATTGGTGGACTGTGAAGTTATCAGTTTAAGTAACCGTTGCGTAGGATGTTGACGTAAGAATAATTATTAAGCGACGAATTACGGTAGACCTTGTCAAGGGATCCTTGGCAAGAGATTGGAAAAGTTGTCGAAGTTGTTGGAACGTTCAAGTAGGAGTTAGAAATGCGAAGGGACGAGTATGATTCCAAGAATAAAAAGTGTTGATAGTGGTGTAAAGGAATTATGTTCTAATGTTATCACAAGGTGTGTGTTAGTATGTTCAGATGATTTTGGGAGTTAATGAAGTATGGTACTTTTGGTGACGTAAAGGATTCTATTGCAGTTAAGTAACGATGGTTTACGCTACCATTATGGTTGTCGGCTATCTATTGACAAATTGAGGAACTGATCACCCTTAATCTCTTGTTGATAGTAGACGGAATCGTATTGGAATGAGATAGACTTGTCTTACCAGCTTGATAATATTGGAAGTGAATAAGTCTGTGCAAGATGGTGCGATGTTGTTTAGGTTGTTTGCAACTTTGGATGTTCATGAGGAAATAACGATTGGGGGATTATCGATAGTTGGCGCATTTGCATAAGTGTTTCCTGAAGATGTAAGTGATTTACCGTCAGAAAGAAAAGTTGAGTTTTCGATCGATTTAGTTCCTGGAACTAGTCTTGTATCGAGGACTCCATATAGGATGTCTGCTTATGATGTTGAAAGAGTTGAAGAGTCAACTTGAAGATTTGTTTGAGGAGAGGTTGATTCGTTCGAGTGTGTCGTCTAGAGGTGCATATGTTTTTGTTGGTTAAGAAGAAGGAAGGTTTTGCAAGGCTTTATGTTGAAACAAAAAGGACAAGTTGTAGCTTATGCTCCAAAGGAACTTAAGATTCATGAGAGAAATTATCTGACGCAAGATTTTGAGTTGGCCGCCGTTGTTTTTGTTTTAAAACATTGAAGGCAATACTTATTTGGATCGAGATTCGATGTGTATAGTGACTACAAGAGTTTGAAGTATTTGCTTGATCAGAAATAGTTGAATATGAGACAGAGAAGGTGGTTGGAGTTCTTGAAGGACTAGGATTTTGCTTTGAATTATCATCCGGGAAAAGCGAACGTTGTAGCCAATGCATTGAGTAGGAAATAATTGCATATGTCTATGTTGATGATTCAAGAATTGGAATTGTTGGAATAATTTCGAGATTTGAGTTTGGTATGTTGAAGCTTACTTGTGGTATTCTTGATGAGATTAGAGAAGGTCAGAAATCAGATTTGAAATTGGTTGACAAGATGAAATTGATTGATTGAGGATAAGGTGATAATTTTCGGATTGACGAGAACGGTGTCATGAGATGTCGTGATTGAATTTGTATTCCAGATGTTTCACATTTGAAAAAGAGAATTTTTGGGATGAAGGGCATCAAAGTGGTTGAGTAATTATCCTGGTGCTACTAAGATGTATCAAGACTTGAGAAAGTTATTTTTGTGGCGAGGTATGAAGAAGGATATTGCGGACTTTGTGTATTCGTGTTTGACTTGTCAGAAGTCAAAGATTGAACATCAGAAACCGTCTGGTTTGATGCAACCGTTGTCCATTCCTGAGTGCAAGTGGGATAGCATTTCTATGGATTTGTTTTGGGTTTTTCTAGGAAATCGATTAATTGTGAGGCAATTTGGGTCATTGTAGATGGATTGACGAATTTTGCTCACTCTATTCCGATAAGCAGGGATTATCCGATGGAGAGACTTGCAAAGTTGTATTTTGAAAAGATTGTGAGTTGGCATGGTATTCCATCGAGTGTTGTTTCTGATAGAGATCCGAAGTTTACTTCTAGATTTTGGAAAGTTTTGTAGAGTACTTTGATTATTAAGTTGTGTTTGAGTTTTGTTTATCATCCGCAAGCTGATGGTCAAACGGAGAAGACGATTCAGTAACTTGAGGATCTTTTGAGAGCTTGTATTTTGAAGCTTTGTATGGTCGAAGGTGTGGAACGCCTTTGTGTTCGTGTGATTCTGGGGAGAGTAAGTGTAGTTTTGGAGATGAGATGGTTGTGTCGATGGTATTTTCAAGGACGAAAATATTCTAAGTGGGGGAGAGTTGTAACATCCCGATTTTTATTAATATTTTTATTAATTATATTAGTAATTATATTGTTTGGTGTTTTTAATAATAACTTATTTATTTAGTTATTATGTGATATAATAATTATTTAAGTATTTAATTATGTGAGTGTTTGACTTAATTGAGTTATTAGAGAGATATAACTAAATGGGCCTAAGTGGTAGAAACATAATGGATGGATTGGTGGGTTAAGCCCAATTGACATAAGTGAGATAGTAAGAGAAGGTTAGGGTTTTAGAGGTTACTATTTTCATTTGGGGGAAAAGATAGGAAGAAGAGAAAAGAGGCAAAAGGGAAGAGAACAATGGTGGAAGAGAAAAGCTAGAAGAAACCTCATTTTCGCAGCAAGTTTCAGCATTGAGTCACCTTAGCAAAACGGATGTATCTCTCAATCCAACCGTTGGATCGTCGCGTGGTTTTGACACAACGTTCCTGACTCATAGAGGTAAGTTCTGACCGGAGCGATTTTGATTTTGAGGATTTTAAGTTCGTCCGATAAGCTGATTTCCGAACTGGTTTTTAGGTGTGTCTCCAAATTATGTTTGAAGGATTTATTTTGGAGAAAAGCTTAGAGCTATGGTGAAAGATTTCATATTTGCCAAGGTAAGGGTGGGGTTCTTTCATGCTAAAGGGTTGTATGATAGTATGTTATAGTGGGTTTAATTCTATACTTTGATATCCATGTTCTTCTATGTTGCAATTTTGGGTATTTGATGATTGTTGGAATGTGATGATATAAATGTGATAAGTTGTGTGCAATTGATAATCTATGTGTATTAGATTGTTATGTTTGTTGTGAGAAAACCATTGATAGTGAAATAATGGGTTTTGTTATAGAATTGGAAAATAATGGAATAGAAATATAATAGTTGAATTGAAATTAATATAGTTTAATTATTAATTTGATAGTTAAATTATTAGTTGAATTGATTCCAATAAGTCTATGTGATTGGAATATACTTGAACTTGGACCAATTATTCGGTTTATCGGTAAATTACGGTATTTTGAGAAATTGTTTGTAATTGTGTTTTGGCTTGAATATGTATGTTGAGAAATATATATTGTCATGCCAATGATGTTGTTTTGATATTGATTCTTTATGGTTAGTTGGTTAGCATTAATTCTAATGACTAATTGCTTGATGTTGAAAATGTGTGTTCATGTATAATTGACAAAAATGAGAATTAACATGAGATAGTATGACTACTAGTGTTAATTGGATTGTGTGAATCGTAATTGATTAATTGGCCTCTCATATGTGAATGATGTGTGTGTGTTGTGAATGTTGTGTACAATTGGTGGATAATTCATAGAGTTGAATTGTTGTGATATGTGGAAAGTTAAGATGGTAGAGATGATCTTAATTGCATATATTTGTGAGATTATACATACATTCATATCATAGTGTGCCTTGAAACATAGGTGGAATTGCTTTGAAACACAAGCGTGGCTTGGATTCTAGAGTGAATCGGAAAGCGGTAAACTATATGTTTACATTTGGTGGCTTTGGTCTTGTCCGGATCTGAAGCGTGGCTAGATTCTATATGAATCGGAAGCGGTGGAACTTTGGGTCCATATTGGGTACCACATGCATAGAGTCACATGTCTTGCATTGAGTTACATTGGAGTTATGTGATGTTTGAATATATGTAATTATGTGATTAGGTGATTGTTATGTGTGCATGAGATGTGATAATTAAATTTGGTGATGTTTGATACATGATTTTGGTGATATATGTAAATGAAACATATATGATGAGAATGCAAATATATATATGTATTAATGATATATGTATATATGTGGAATATATGAACCATGTTTTGCTATTGTTGATAGTTGTATTAATTTACGTTGTGATTATGAAGTATATGTTATTATGTGCTTGAATGACATACTTGTAAACTTGAATACATTGTTATAGTTGATAGTTAACATGATTGTTGTGATGCAAATTGCTTATATTGAGAAGTGGTGAATTGTGTATGATTTTATCTTTGCTATATGTATTATCATACTTTCCTTTATAATGTTTGATATCTCACCCCTTCTGCTGATGTTTCCCCTACCATGGGAAATGGGCAGGTACTCAAGTATAGCTGTGGAAGTTTGTAGATTCACCGTGTCTGGTTGGTGTGTCGCTCTGATACGTAGCACTCGGGGGTTGTCTATATTGTTGTTTCTATGTTGTTCATGTTTTAGTTGTTGAGTTCCAAATTGGATAATGAGAAGTACTATGATGTTTGAAGTTGTTTCCGATTAAATAAGATGATTTGTTTATAAATTCGAATGTTATGATTCCGCTGCATATTAAAATGAAGTTGGTTTGTCTAAGAGCTGTTATAGGTTGTTTTGTGCTTCTCTGAGATTAAAGTGCTATGTATCTGTTTATGAGTTGTTTATAGGAAGTAAATGTGATATCCCAAATGCATTGTTGATAGTTTTTAAAATACTCTGATTTCTCGCATGATATTTTTGGGTAGAATTTGGGGTGTTACAATGAGAACTTCAGTGCTTCTGCTTCTGATCTCAAGTCCTTCTGATGCTTTCTTAGACCATGTTCTGATTCTGCTTGACCATCTTCTAATGTCTTGCCAGACCATGTTCTGATGTTGCATGCTGAACCTTCTGAGTCAGTGCTTCTTGCGCTGATTTTGTGCATACTCTTTATATAATTCCTGAAATGGAAATTGCATAGTATTAGAGTACCACATTATCTCATACAAAATTCATATACATTGTTATCATCAAAACTAAGAATATTTATCAGAACAAATCTTGTTCTAACAAATTGGGCCCACTGTTTAGATCCCAAAATACTTGCTATTCAAACCCCTATTTTTATTTCAACCAATTTATAAGGGAATTTTATAAGAGGTCGAGTTTAATAATAGATATATTAAACCCTATGGCTCTTAATTTTTAACACCCTTAATAAATTAGAAGATGTGGATTAAATTGGGTAAATTTTGGGGTATGACACAATGGATGTCTTGAATGATTATCCCTATGATACTTAAAGCTTTCTTCATTTGGAACCTGTCACACTTTCCAAATTTGGAATCCTTAGTTTGCTTGCTACACAAGATTCAGACAACCACTTTCTGTACCCTGTAATAGACGAAACCTCTTGTATGTAGCCACGAACAAGTCTTCAACAGATAGGTCTGAACCTTATTGTGGACCTCCGTTTTTTCGGGCCATACCTCTGAGTGGGAGAGATATGAGAACTGACTCTTTTTTATCGCTTATGCTTTCGCATTTTTGAAAATTCACAGAGTCGCCACCGACCTTTTATTTTATCCAATTAAGGAAAGGTTTATAAAAGAAACAGAAAAAAGACCTTTAAGAAATTCTGGGTAAGGGGGTAGGTTATACAAAGGGAAGGTGTTAGCACCCTTTGTATCCATGGTTATCCATGGGCTCTTAAGTTTGCTTAGCTCACTTGTTTTTCGATCACTTTTCAATTGCTTTAGAATGCTCATATGTGGTTTCAAATACCTTTGTAAATTGAATTTGTAATGATCCTTGTGCGGATGTATACAAAATGTTTGTTTATCTTTCGAAAGATGTTTTGAAAAGAACGTTAACTTTGTAATGATCCGTGATTGGATGTATACAAAATATTGTCTTTTTGGAAAGTTTTGTTTTGAAAAACAACAGTGTATGAGAATTTTGTTTGTTTTGATTTGAGCAAGCAAACTAGGAGGTCTACCCTGAGTCGTAAGGTCTTTATCCTATTTCCTTTAAAAATCTATCCTTTCACCGGATACAAACAAAAGGTTCGATTTTGTACTCGAAACAGTAGAATTTTGACTTTGATTTTGAAAAGAATGAGAAGGGATTACCTTAAAAGGTGCAAGTGTGATTGTGATTGGATTCATATATTTTATCTTTGAAGTTAGTGATCTAACGGTTCAATTTTATCTTTGACATACACGCAGTTTATATTTGTTGGAAATTAAAATGCGGAAATGTAAAGTGCGGAAAGTAAATCTACGCTATTACATCGATTGTGCAGGAAATGTAAACTAAGCCTATTTACATGAATTTAACAACCTATACATTTATCTAGGAATTTTAAATAGCAAGAAAATAAATAGAGATGTTTTTGGATTTTTTTTTATGATTGATTTTAATTATAATTAATGCATGATTAATTAAATTAAAATGAAGAGAAAAAAAAAGAAGATGAAAATAGATTTAAACCTAGAAATTAAGTTTAAAATATGTACAAAATATTTGTCAATTAATTTTAAAGCAAAACTAATTTTTTTGGAATTTTTAAAATTGATTTGGGATTTATTAAGCTAATTAAAACATAATTATGCAAATAATTATACAAATAATTAAAACTTAAAGAGAAAATTATTCAAAATATGTACAAAATTAGTTTATAGTATATAAACAATATTTAATATAAAGAACAATTTTTTTTATGATTTTTTGATTGGTTAAGATAATTAAAAAGCAAATATATAAACATATACTAATTAATTATGCAAAATATTGAAATTATAAAGAAAAATAAAATAATTTTATTTCAGAAAATAACACATTATTTTAGAAGTCTAAAAATATTTTTTGTGTATTTTTTGGATTTTTAAAACTATTTTTAATTAATTTTGCAAAGAAATTAAAATAAAATAGAAAATAAAAGGATACTGATCAGATGTGGAAATTCCATAAAGTCCATGGTATGGGGATTCATTCTGATGCGTTGGATGAGTCATTAAATGAGATCTGATGGCTCAGATGGTGAGGGACCACCACTTATGACGCGCCTGCAAACACTGAAACCAAGGGTTATATTTAAAAAAAACGCACGCGTCTGATCCAATGGGGGGAAGACACGTCTTCGTCTTCAACCTCCAGACACCTCTTTTAACAGCGCTTTTATGAGAGAAGCGCTGTAATTGATGAGCTTCAAACCTGCAAAATAGCGAATAGGGGTAAACCTGAAAAGAAATTTGGCACGACATGTTCATTCAACTGGGTTTGGCTCACTGAGTTTGAATATGCCATCAATTTCACCTAATTTTGCTTCTAATGGAAAGCCCTAAAATTTAGTTTATGAACCCTAGAATGATATCTTCCTATATAAGCAACCAAACCTTAATTAAGTGTCAAGAAATGATCAGGACATCAAACTAAGCTCAAATATATGTCTACATCTTGTTAAATATGCATGTATTATGAGATACGAATTGGTTTTTGTTTGAACAAATCGTGACCTGTAGTGCTTGATTCAGTGAGTTTCAAAGCTTGCAGATGATCTGGATAGGTTCAGTGAAGTTCAAGGAACGTGTTTGAGTGTTTACTTTGTATTAAAACTAGCTTAAACTTAGAATTCGAATTTCAAAATTCTTTGAATATTTTAAGATGTTACAAGTGTGTTACAAGCAAGAGTTTTTCTCTCAATTCGTTCTCCCTTTGATTACTGAAGCATGCTAGCTCTTTTATAAGCATTGAAGTGCTTAGAAGATAAGCTAAGAAGCATTTATGCCTTTGTTGGAATCTTGACTTTTTCCACATGTGTAGCTTGGCATTTAAGCCACTATGGCTTGATTTTTTTCTCTCCCTCTGCTGTACTTTGGCTTGGGACAGAGTTGAATGATTCTCTTGATGAGTCATGCTTGGAATTCAAGCTATCCATTATCCTTCCATTTTTCTTTTTTTATTTAATCTTAAAATAAGATAAAATTAAGCCAAAAATGGATAAAAATGGTGTGGGCTTTGTCTTGGTCGTGGGAGGCCCATAATAACATGGCAAACATGTTTGAACCATGAAAACTTGGCCCCATTTGGAAAAAATACATTTTTGAGCAATGTTGGTTTCATGCATTTTCCCAAAATTTAGCCAACTTCAACAAGGTGTAAATCCCTCAATTTTTGTCATATGAAGGAGTTCTTGCACTTTTTGGAAACCTCAAAGAGTCCTCTAACCAATGTCTTTGGTCTCATGTCAAAATTATTTTTGATGCTACTTGGGTGTCCTTTTGAAAAAAGTGTCTTTTTGTTGACTTTGAAAATGACCTGTAATGTCTTTGGTCATATTTTTCAAATGGTGAATGCAATGACCATGAGATCAATTGCATTTGAAAGATAATTGAATTTACTTCAAAATGAGCTTTGTTTTGAATTTTTTGGATGAAGGATGAGAGAGTTATAACCAGTCAAAGTTGAGTTGACTTTTCAGGCAAAAACCCTAATTTTGAATCTTAGGGTTTTGTTGATTTTTGATCTTTCCTTGATGAATTATGATCATCCAATGATCAAATGATGAATCCTTTGACAAAATATGGAATTTGAAAAAAAATTCATTTTTGACTGTCTGTTGACTTTTTGGTCAAACGGGTCGTCTGTTGACTGTTTGAGCTGCTGACGGTGCGTCTGAGTGAATTGAAGTTTGAAAATTTGTATGATGGTACTTTGAGATATATGGATGTGCATGAAATCCATTTGAGGTCTCAAAAACTTGTTTCTCCTGTAAAAACAAGAAAACCCTAGTCAGGGACTGTTTGTGTAGGAGATAGTTAAGCGTACCTGATTTTTGTGCAGTGTTGAGTCTCTGCTAATCGCGTGATATTCAGAAGACTTCTAGAACAAAAATCTTGGAATTTTGAATTGTAAAAGATTAATTTGATTGATGGTACAAAACACTGAGAATTGTACTGCCAGCAGTTTGGCTGTCAACTGACTGTTCAGGTATTGACGTAGCAGTTAGAGTGAAAAATCAACAGTCAAAGTTAATTTTCTTTTTTTGTTGTTTTTGTTTTTGTTTTATGTGAAAAATAAAAGTTTATTTACATGACTTGTTAACAAAAACACAGACATAATAAATAACTAATATTTACTGTATGCGAGCAAAATTACCGATAATAACCCTGAAAATCATTTAATGCACAGAAAAATGAATATTTGACTGGCAGAAAACACACAAAATATTATCTGAGTAATTAAGCAATATTATGACAAATAGTACAACATTTAATACTGACAGTACAAATATTACATACTATATTGAACAGTACGACGAATAAACGGTACATTTAAGAAATAAGAAATACGGCAAATTTTAAGAATGACGATTGATAACCCATGCTACAAATAGTAACATGTAGATGATTGGGAGCATAAGCATCCCAGGTCTACAGTGTTCCGGGCTATGTAGACAGAAGAAAGACATGATCACCGTAGCAATGGTGATGACCATAAGAAAACACGTTTCCCACCGCTTCGCCATTTTGTCGGGGAAGAAGAAATGATGGATTATGAAGTAGCAATTTGAGAGATGAATTAGAATTTGATGTGAGATTTTTATGAAAAAATGAGAGGTATTTATAGAGTGGAAAGAAGGATAGAGACGTTGGGGAATGATGTGATTCCGTACAAAAGGAGAATTTGAGTGGAAGTAAGATTTGAAAGAAAGTGTATGATAGTGTTGGGAAAAAGAGAGATGTAGAGAATAAAGTTAGGATTTGATTTTAGAAAAAGAGATTTGAAAAGATTTTTGAAAATAATGGAATATAGTACAAAAATTAGTGGGAAACAAAAGATAATAATAATCTACTTGTTACCAGTACAGTCTGAGTTTCCTGATTTTGCGCCTGCAAAAAGATTTAACTCTGTACCAATTGTGTCAGTACTATTTATCTGTAAATAAATAAAATAGCATGTGTGAAGTAATAAACAGTATTTGGCGTTTGCGTAAGAATAAATTCAACTACAAGCCATATTACTGTATAAGAAAAATTCTAAAAACTAAGTATTTCATATGTCAGGATATTTGTTGAAATAAAAATCCATGCTTATATGAGACTCTTAATTTTCAGATTGGAGTTTTCTTGAAAAAAGATGCGGGCAAATTTTGGGGTATAACAGTTGCCCCTATTCAATCTTCTTAAACCTGAAGAGATTGTCTGAAATCTGAAGGTAGAAGATGATTGAATATTTAGATGCCCTGAAAATTTGCACTTACCTTGATCAGAAGAGATGTTGGAAGTTGCATTTGAATGTCGTCTGCGAAATGTTGTTGGCAGATTGGAACATTACCTGAGATGGGCTTTCAGATGCCACCTGGTAAATGGGTTGAGGGTTTTGTTCATCAGAATGAATCCATTGATTATATCTTGATGAAGGATTTGAAAGTCTTTGTGTTGACTGTTTCGGAACCGTCCAAGGTTACCGCTTTAAGTCTAGGAGGATGATTGCTACGGAACTTGTCCAAAGTTTTTCCTGCTTTAGATTTTGAAAGTTGATCATTGTGGAACCGTTTGAGGTATCAGCTTTAGATCTTTGATGTTAGATCATTCTTGAACCGTCTGAGGTATCGACTTTAGATCTTTAATGTTAGATCGTTCTGGAACCGTCTGAGGTATCAACTTAGATTTGCGATGTTAGATCGTTTTGGAACCGTCTGAGGTATCAACTTTAGATCTACAATGTTAGATCGTTCTGGAACCGTCTGAGGTATCAACTTTAGATCTGCGATATTAGATCATTCTTGAACCGTCTGAGGTATCGACTTTAGATCTTCAATGTTAGATCGTTCTTGAACCGTCTGAGGTATCGACTTTAGATCTTCAATGTTAGATCGTTCTGGAACCGTCTGAGGTATCAACATTAGATCTGCAATGTTAGATCGTTCTGGAACCGTCTGAGGTATCAACTTAGATCTGCGATGTTAGATCGTTCTGGAACCGTCTGAGGTATCAACTTTAGATCTGCAATGTTAGATCGTTCTGGAACCGTCTGAGGTATCAACTTTAGATCTGCAATGTTAGATCGTTCTGGAACCGTCTGAGGTATCGACTTTAGATCTGCAATGTTAGATCGTTCTGGAACCGTCTGAGGTATCAGCTTTAGATCTTTGATGTTAGATCGTTCTGGAACCGTCTGAGGTATCAGCTTTAGATCTTTGATGTTTTTTTTTAGTTGATAAGTGATCAGAATGAATCTTCGGCTTGATTATATCTGAGAGAACCGTTCATGGAATTCAAGTGAACACTGCATGTGATTAAGAATATCTTTGTTGAAGATATCTGTCTACCTGAAAAAATCAAGTTAGCGATATGCAATGTTTATAATGCATGTAATGTGAGCTAAAGGAGAAATAGGCATGTTATGTTGTGTATGAATATGCATATGAATATGCGCATGATGCATGATGTATGATGTATGATGTATGATGTATGATGTATGATGTGAATATGAATGTGTGATGTATGAATATGAATGTGTGATGTATGAATGTGAATATGAATACGAATGTCAAGCTTCTATTTGGGAAAATAAATTTCCATCAGTCATCTGGATATGACTATATTGTGATTGTTGATGATCTTTTGTCTTGTTTGAGTACCCTCGGCTGGGGAAATTCTTTGAGAACCATGGTACTCTGTTGAAGGATCTTTGACTATCACTTGGGAATGAAAGGTAGCTGGAAGTTCTGATGCCCTTTCAAATGGGAATGAGGAAGATGCATAATCCTCCGATGCACTATCTGACCAAGTCCGGGTGCGGGGATCACACCTTCTGAAGATAGTAATCTGGAACAACCCTGCTGGGGGATAAGACTTCTTTTGAAGAGAAAATCTTTTTGAGAAATTTGCTGAGAAATGTGTTTCTCTTGGGGATTTTTCTTCTGATGATGTCTAGATGATTGGGACATTACCTGAATGCTATTCCTGTTTTTCCTGGTAAACATCAATCATATTCAAATGCTCATGTTCATTCAGAATTATCATTGGGACGTTTACGTATTTAAAACAGAAAAAGTGAAAATAGTGATTTTTGAGCCTAAGCTGCATTGATTTTTGAAAAAGAGCCATGATAGGCTGATTAGCACAGGGAGACAACAATCCTAGAAGTAGGAAACTGTCATAAAGTTTTGGAAAATATTTATAAAGATAAATAGCTATGTGAAAACAATCCAGTCAAGTTTCAATTCTGCTATTGCCAATCTGTCTTCGAGCATCTCATCCCTCACTTGTTGGAAGAAAGTGATTGGACTGATCGGTGTCTTTGAGGTGTTGAATCTTGATGGTGAGTAGGCAGCTGAACGGAACATAGTTGTATGCTTCATTCCCTAACTTTTGCCTAGGCTGCCCTTTCAGGTTTTCAGCCTACCGGGATAGTATTTGTTTAGTCTCTAATTTTTGCCTGGACCGCCCTTTCGGGTTTTCAATCCACCGAGACGCTCATTTTTTGCCTAAGTTGCCCTTTCAGGTTTTCAACTTAGTGAGCTGTTTTTTTCTTTTTAAGCGAAGTATTTTTTTGACTATGTCAGCATTCACCGGGTGTGGGAAATCCTCGCCATCCATGGTGGTAAGCAACATGGCGCCGCCGGAGAATATTTTCTTGATTATGAATGGTCCCTCGTAGGTGGGAGTCCATTTGCCTCTGGGATCACCTTGTGGTAAGATGATGCGTTTGACAACCAAGCCACCAGTTTGGTATGCTTGACTTTTGACTTTTTTGTTGAAGGCTTTGATCATACGCTTTTGGTATAGCTGACCATGACAAATAGTTGCGAGCCTTTTCTCATCAATCAAGTTTATCTGGTCCAACCGTGTTTGAATCCAATCGTCTTCGTCTAGATTGGCTTCTTTCATAATCCTTAGGGAAGGAATCTGAATTTCAATTGGAAGAACTGCCTCCATACCATAGACTAAGGAGAATGGAGAATGAAGTACGCGCAGATGTGCGATAACCATGAAGAGCAAAAGGTAACATCTCATGCCAGTCTTTGTAAGTTACTGTCATTTTTTGTATGATTTTCTTGATGTTCTTGTTGGAAGCTTCCACCGCGCCGTTCATCTTTGGTCGATATGGAGAAGAATTATGATGTTTGATCTTGAACTGTGTGCAAAGTTCAGTAATCATTCTGTTGTTTAGATTTGTGCCATTGTCCGTGATAATCCGTTCAGGGATGCCGTACCGACAAATGAGATTGTATTTGATGAACCGGGCCACCACATTCTTGGTAACAGAAGCAAATGAAGCTGCTTCTACCCACTTTGTGAAGTAGTCAATAGCGACCAGGATAAAGCGATGTCCGTTGGAGGCAGTAGGTTTGATTTCTCCAATCATATCAATACCCCACATTGCAAAAGGCCAAGGAGCCGTCAGGACGCTTAATGGAACTGGAGGTACATGTACTTTGTCAGCATATATCTGGCATTTGTGACAGGTTCGGGAGTGATGATGGCAGTCTGTTTCCATGGTAGACCAGTAATAACCCGCTCTAAGGATCTTTTTAGCCATTGTATGTCCACTGGAATGAGTACCGAAGGCACCATTGTGTATTTCTTCCATGATCTGTTCTGCTTCCTTCTTGTTTACACAGCGAAGTAAAGTCGAGTCATGGTTGCGTTTGTATAAGGTTCCATTGCTTAGAAAGAATTTGGCAGCAAATCTCCTTAGAAACTTTCTGTCGTTAATGGATGCCCCTTCAGGGTACTCCTGAGCTTCGAGATATCTTTTTACTTCATGGAACCATGGTTTTTCTTCTGTTCCCTCGGTATTGATCTCATTGCAATATGATGGTTCATCTTGCCTGTAAATGGTGATCATAGGCGCCTCGTTGTCCCACCTGACTTTGAACATGGATGACATGGTAGCTAAAGCATCAGCTAGTTGATTTTCCTCGCGTGGGATGTGTTCGAAAGTGATTTCTTCAAAGTAAGGAATCAAACTCAGCACATATTCTTTATAAGGAATTAGATTCGGGTGCTTTGTGTCTCATTCCCCTTTGACTTGGTAGATTACCAAGGCCGAGTCTCCGTAGACTTCCAGGAATTTGATTCTTAGATCGATTGCAGCTTTAAGACCCAGAATACATGCTTCGTATTCGGCTATATTGTTAGTGCAATTGAAGCATAACCTGGCAGTGAATGGTGTATGACCTCCTGCGGGGGAAATGATCACAGCTCCGATGCCATTGCCAAGTGCATTAGAAGCTCCGTCAAAAACCATAGTCCACCGGGATCCTGGCTCGGGTCCTTCTTCTGGTCCTGGTTGTTTGTAGTCATTGACTAGCATAATGTCTTCGTCTGGGAAGTCAAGGTTCAATGCTTGATAATCATCCACTGCTTGATGAGCCAGATGATCAGCTACCACACTTCCTTTGATTGCTTTTTGTGAAGTGTATTGAATGTCATATTCTGTTAAGATCATTTGCCATCTTGCTATTCTTCCAGAGAGAGCAGGTTTTTCAAACACGTATTTGATGGGATCCATCTTGGAGATTAGGAAAGTGGTGTGATTTAGCATGTACTGTCTTAGTCGGCGAGCCGCCCAAGCTAAGGCACAACAAGTTTTTTCGAGTAGTGAGTATCTTGTTTCACAATCGGTAAACTTTTTGCTAAGATAGTAGATTGCGTGCTCCTTTCGGCCGGATTCGTCATGTTGTCCTAGTACACACCCCATTGAGTCTTCTAACACAGTTAGGTACATTATCAGAGGTCTGCCTTCCACAGGTGGCAACAAGATTGGAGGTTTTTGGAGATATTCTTTGATTTTGTCAAAGGCTAACTGGCATTTGTCATTCCACCTTTCCACTTGATCTTTCTTCAACAGTTTGAAGATCGGCACACAAGTAGTAGTCATGTGGGCAATAAATCGGGCGATGTAATTTAGACGTCCCAAGAATCCTCTGACTTGTTTCTCGGTACGAGGTATAGGCATTTCTTGAATGGCTTTAACCTTGGCGGGATCAACCTCAATACCTTTGCTGCTGACGATGAAACCTAAGAGTTTGCCGGATCTTACTCCAAAGGTACACTTATTTGGGTTCAGTCGCAACTTGTATTTCTTGAGTCTGTCAAACAACTTGTGTAAATGACCCAGATGTTCTTCCTCGGTGTTGGATTTTGCAATCATGTCATCGACATACACCTCTATTTCTTGATGAATCATATCATGAAATAGCGCTACCATTGCACGTTGATAGGTTGCTCCTGCGTTTTTCAGACCAAAGGGCATTACTTTGTAACAAAAGGTTCCCCAGGGTGTTGTGAAGGTTGTTTTTTCCATGTCTTCGGGTGCCATCTTGATTTGATTGTACCCTGAGAATCCGTCCATAAAGGAGAATACCTGGCATTGTGCGGTATTGTCAACCAGTACATCAATGTGTGGTAAAGGGAAATCATCTTTGGGGCTTTCCCGGTTCAGATCTCTGTAGTCCACGCACATTCTGACTTTCCCGTCTTTTTTAGGTACAGGCACGATGTTAGCTATCCAAGAAGGATAACTTACAACTTTTAGGAATCCGACATTGAACTGTTTTTCAACCTCGTCTTTGATCTTTTTTGACATATCAGGCCTACTCCTTCGTAGTTTCTGTTTGACTGGAATGCTACCTTCTTTGATTGGCAGGCGATGAACTACAATATCCGTGTCAAGGCCTGGCATATCTTCATAGGACCATGCGAATATCTCGACGTAGTCTCGCAGCATTTGAATCAGTCTTTGCTTGATGCTGTGTTCTAAATCAGCCCCTATTTTGACTTCTTTCTTTTCTTCGTTGCTGCCCAAGTTGATGACCTCAATTGGCTCCTCGTGAGGCTGTATGGCCTTGTCTTCTTGTTCTAGCAGCCTTGCAATTTCTCTTGGCACTTCACAATCTTCCTCACTTTCGTCCTCAGTTTGGTAGATCGGACTTTCAAAGTCATGACGGGCAATAGCAGAATCGTTGTTGACTGGATCCAGAGTGTATGTGAATCTGCATGTTAGTTATGTGAGTGTGTGTGAAGAAAAAACATAGCTATTTGAAAGCGAAGAAAGAAAGAAAAAGGATCACAAAATTTTAAATATGCAAGCGTCCCATGATTTTATTGAATGCACATGATCATGATATGATAAGCCCTTATAGAAGGGCCAGTGTGCTTTGGGCAAGGCACACGGCTTTCAGGCTCATGGTTCGATTGTTCAGGAACCATTTTTATCTTTGCACAATATACACAAAGAAAACAGGAAATGGCATTTACTCCTGGTCAAAGGAGATCACATCCTCAGCTTTCCAGTTGTTCAATCCACTGTTGTGAGCAGGGAGTATCCAGCTGTTCCAGTTGCAGTTGTCTTCTTCATCTTCCACAGCATTGATTTCATTAGTGGGAAAATGAACCGGTGATCCTTCTGGATAAGTGATATACTCTGCTGGATACGAGGGCCCAGGCTGAGATATCTCTGTTGGCTGAGCAAGGTGCTCGATAAGGCCGTCCCATGCAGTCGGGATGATGTTTTGAATAGAGAATTGTGCATCCTGATGAGGAGTGTATGCTGACAGAAAGCAACCCTCGTTATTTGGTATTTCCCTGGCTTCTTCAAAAGTGAAATTGTCATGGTAATGTTCATCCCATCAAGTTGGGACAATGTCCTTCATAGCAATTTGTGAGCTCGGAAGAGCGGAATATTTCACCATATAGTCATATTTGCCGTTGGGTTCTCCTAGCGTGTCCCATACTTCTTTGGGTGGATTTTGATATTGCTCAGTGATGGGACTTGTGAAACTTTCGTCATTTTCAATTTGATCACCCCATCCAGTCGGGGTAATGTCTTCCATAGCAACATAAGAATTCTGAGGTGCGGTATACTGATAATTATACTCGTCACTTGGTTCTCCCACAGCATCCCACATTCCCATGGAAATGGGTGGAATCTCATCTGGATATGGCTGAATGATATGGTTCAAGAACACTCCTTCATCTTCAATAGCGTTTACTTCTTGGCTGACGAAGTGTGACATTAATCCTCCAGAACGAGGACCTTGATCATTCTTTTAATCTTCACTATCATAGCCCAAGCCTAGCTTGTCAGACTTATAGGGTATATCGGGAAGCTGTCCCGATACTGTGCAATCACCCTGTTCAATCATGGCTTTGGCATCTTTGAGAGAAGCCATAGTTGTAGTTGGAGTAGCAGGAATATGCTTGGTGGTAGAGACATCTGGGGAGATCACCTCAAATGATTGGCATGGAGTTTCGATGAATTCGTCCTCCAACTCAACATATTTGGAATTGCTTAGGTGACTAACCACATATTCCTCTTCGCCATAGACTGTGACAATCTTTCCTTTTACTGGATATTTTAACTTCTGATGCAGGGTAGAAGTTACAGCGTTTGCCCCATGTATCCAAGGGCGTCCAAGTAAACAGGAGTAGGCTGGGTGAATTTCCATTACGTAAAAGATAGAATCGAAGATTTGAGAACCCACTCTGATTGGGAGATTCACTTTTCCGTATACCGTTCTTGTTGACCCGTCAAAGGCTCTTACCACAACATCACTTGGTTGTAACACAATTCCTTCGAAATCAAGCTTTTCTAGTACTATTTTTGGTAACACGTTCAAAGAAGAACTGTTATCTACTAGCACATGAGATAAAGTGGTGCCATTACATTCAATGGAGATATGTAGGGGTTAGATCCACATCAGAGAAACCGAGACCATTGTTCACGGTTAGATTGGCAACACAATTCTCAAATTGGTCGACTGAGATCTCTTGAGGCACATGCGCAGCTTTAAGGAACTTCATCAGAGCTTTGGCATGAGCTTCTGAATATTTTAGCAGAGATAGCATTGAGATTTTTGAAGCGGTGTGCCCTAGTTGCTCAACAATATTGTAATCACTCTTGCAGATGATTTTCAATATTTCCTCCATTTCTTGCTTTGATGGATCCTCAACAGTGATCTCCACCGGGGTTTGAACTTGTTCAACTTGTGGCTCTTTGCCTCGAGCGTTGTTATCTTGATTAGGAACTGAGACTCGGACTGGACCAGCAGCAACATTTGGAGAAATTTCTGGTGAAAAGATTCTTCCACTTCTCGTGATCTTGCTGGTACCCACAATATTACCCACAGTTGGAGTAGTTAACTTTGCGGCCTCTTCAGTCGAGGTACCCTGCTTAACTCCATGAACATAAACATTAGTGTCGTATCCCCATGGGACAGCTTTGTCTGAGGAGTATGGAAATGGAGTTGGACTAGCAATGACTACTGATGCTACTTTGAGTGTAGCAGAAATTTTGAACGGAGCCTTGGCAGAGATTTTGAATGGAGCCTTGGCAGATATTTTGAATGGTAAGCTGGAGATCACTGAGGCATCCTCTATTCTCATTCCGTTTGCAAAGACTCCGCACAGCACGTCCATAGAAGGGAGCCTCTCAAACATAATGATACGGCGATCCATCCACTTTTGAATTCCCATTCTTAGATTTTCACAACCATTGGGCAGGTATGAGCAATAAAAGCAGTCGGGGTCACACCCTGGAAAGTAACCAGCTTGGATTAGCTTTCCTTTGACTTCGCAGAGTAGAGTTGATAATTCGTTCACATCATAGATGTAAACAGTGTCCGGGATAGCGTTAACAGTTTTGTCATGCTTTGGCATAGGTGTAGTGATGACATTTGGAGTTTCTGGAGGATCGAACTCAATTTCCCCAGCATCTATCATATCTTGTATTTTATTTTTCAAGGCCCAGCAGTGATCTGCGTCATGTCCTGGACAGTTTGAGTGATAGGCACATGTCGCATCAGGGCGATAATTCGGAGAGGAAGTGTTGACATTCTTTGGAGGACCTTTTAATGTGATCAGATCTGCTTTTAGCAAGTGCTGCAATGCCTGAGAGATTGGCATGTTGATTCTGGTGAAATTTCTTCTTGGTGCATCTGGCCGATGCGTATATTTTGGTTGTTGATCTTTTTGAGGTGCAGATGCGGAGATCAGAACTGCCCCTACAGATTGATGCTGCTCACTTTTGCGGCTTTTCTGAATTTGTGTTGCATTGACCTCATTTCTCCCGCTGATGGGCCTTTTTGTAGTACCAGAGGAGGAACCTATTTGAATTTTTCCATTTTGAATGCCACTTTCGACACGTTCTCCGGTCAGTATCAGGTCAGTGAAACCTGATGATGAGCTTCCCAGCAAATGGCTATAGAAAGGGCCAGTTAAAGTGCCCATGAACATGTCGACTAGTTCGCGATCAGATAAGGGTGGTTGAACCCTTCCAGCCATATCTCTCCACTTTTTTGCATATCCTTTGAAACTTTCTTTTGGTCCCATAGACATGCCCCTTAGTTGAGTACGGGTTGGCGCAAGATCAGCATTGTATTGGTACTGTTTGTAAAAAGCAGCAACTAATTCTTCCCAAGTATGAAACTTGGTATTTTCCAGATGGTAGTACCACTCGAGTTGTATACCCGACAGACTTTCTTGGAAGAAGTGAATCCACAATTTGTTATCTGTTGTATGAGGTTGTATCTTCCTCACATAGGATC
This sequence comes from Vicia villosa, assembly GCF_029867415.1. Taxonomy (NCBI): domain Eukaryota; kingdom Viridiplantae; phylum Streptophyta; class Magnoliopsida; order Fabales; family Fabaceae; genus Vicia; species Vicia villosa. The sequence goes on along the minus strand of NW_026705623.1, from coordinate 223,231 downwards.
TCAGATGTAGTTTCGGGCAAGAAACTCCATCATATTTTGCAAAGACAGGAACTTTGAATTTTGGAGGGATAACAACATCCGAGATGAGCCCCAGATCATTGAAATCTAAACCAGGTACTTTTTGTATCTCCATAGCTTTCATACGGTCTTCCAGCTGTTGGTATTTGTCATCATCCGGTTCGTCCCCAGAATGATCATCTTCTTCATTTGAAGAGAGAGAGGGTTTAGCAGAACCCTGGTTGCTTTGATTGTCTTCTTGTTCACCATCACCGACTATTTCAGGGATCGGTGGCTTTTTGAACTTTTTGACTGGGATTTTGATCTTCCTTTTCAGGTGACTCAAGCCTACAGATCCTTTGGGCTTCTTTTTCTTCTTGATTATTAGGGCTTTCAGTTCTTGTTGCCCCTTTGCCAGTTCCAGAATTGCCACTTGAACTTGGGCATTCTGTTCTTCGAGATTCTTGATGCTTGTCTCAGATTCCATCTCTTCTGACTGAAATAAACAGCGAGGAGATGAGAAATCTGTCATGAGAACCTGTTACGCAATGTGTATGACTAGATGCAATGTATATGAATGAAATGTATATGCAATGTATATGAATGCAATGTATGAAATGCATATGCAATGCATGAAATGAAATGTGTGTGCAATGTTTTCAAGGATCTTAGAGTTTATATTTGTTAAAGAAGAAACAAACATTAGTTAATAAATTTATTCTCTTTTTTTTCTTTGCCTCATTTGGGCTTACAAGACAGAAATAAAATAAATGATCCTTCAGGTCTCCCATGGACGCTTTCTCTTTGCCCCCAGGAATGTGTTGATCTGCTGTTCTTCTTGAAGCTGTCCGGTGAGCTCCAATATCCTTCTCTCATAGTCCTGACAGTGTGCTTTGAAGGTGTCTCTTTCCTCTTTTAGTTGAACCCAAGATTTTTGCAACTCTTCTAGGTCAGTTGGCATATCCGGGTGTAGAATAACTTGGGGTTCGTCTCCTTCGACCTCTGGCTCAATAGTCACAGGTAGAATAGCGGGATATGGCATAATGAGTTTATGAGCATGAGTGCGGACCCATCTGAGGTAAGGTTCCATAGGGATAGAATTCCATTGCCCCAAAGTTTTGCTTTCTATTCTATAGACACTGTCCCATGCATGTATGAAACTTCGTCGGTGTCTATGAGAATCATTCTCGTAATCAAACACAATGCCATGGATAATCATGTCATGAGGACCGTTGCTCCTTGCATATCCGAATTGGCGTAGAGCTAAAGAGGGATTGTAAGTGATGCCTCCTCTGATGCCAAGGAGTGGCACATTAGGGTACTCTCCACAATGATCAATGATAGTAATGTCTCTTTGAAAGAAGTTGTTCCACTGGATATCTGAATGAGACAAAGACATAATCCTGCGAGACCATTGCATTCTTTGTTCATTTCTCAACACTGATCGGGGAAGATGAAATGTAAACCACCTAGCCAGTAGTGGTATACAACACATGAGAGTTCCCCGTTTCTTCATGATACGAGTGTGTAGAGAATGTAGAATGTCTCCCAGCAATGTTGGTACCGGGTTACGGATTAGGAAAAGGTTGATGATGTGTACACTTATGAACTGGTCGGGATTTGGGAATAAAACCAACCCATAGATCAAAAGGGCCATAACCTCCTCAAAAGCTGGATAACTTTTGTTTTCTAGCAGTAGTCGAGCCTTTTCCAATAAGAATTTAGCAAGCAAACCCTTAACTCCACTCTTTGTTTCCCAATTGGTCTCAATTTCTGATTTTCGCAAATGTAAAGCAGCAGCAATGACTTCAGGTTTTGGAATCCTTTCTAAACCAGTGAAAGGTAATTGATCTCGAATAGGTAATCCAATTAGCTCAGAGAACTCTTCCAAAGTGGGTACCAACTGGTAATCAGGAAAGGTAAAGCAATGATGTTCAGGGTCAAAGAACTGGAACAGGACCCGTATCATGTCTTCTTCAAATTTTGAGGTAACCAAATGGAGTAGGTGACCATGCCTTTCGGTGAATTGAACATTCCTGGGGAATTCTGACACTAAGTCTTTTAGTTCAGATGGTACCGTTGAGATGTTGATTCGGATGTAATCTCGGGCGGCGGGAGCCATTACCTGCAAAAACAAAGGTAAACTCTTTGATCCTTGAAGTGTTTTGTGAGAAAATGATATGCTTATGATGCAAACATGTGGCACACAAAAACAAATCAAACAATAGCCTTAGGTTTAAAGGCTTGCATGGAGCTGGTAGGTGATACCCTCCCCACTGAAGTTGAGTTGGTTAAAACCTGTCCTAGAATAGTATTCGGGTTCTATGATCCTTGGAAGTAACATCTCAATACGGCGCTCGAGCGGCCGATCAAAATATTCCTCGAGGATAACTAACTTCGATCAATTTCAAAGCTAGCCACTTAATAGGCCATAAGTCAAGTTCAACTAAAAAGGTTCTAAGACAAATTAGTGTTTAATGACATTTCGGAAGCCTAATATACTCCTTGATTGTTTTCAAGGGACATCAGTATAAACCAAAGTATCGCACTAACGATGACTACCAGATCAATCGTATCGGTACATGCCGTACAGTCTCCTTGGTCTATTGTCATATACTTAAGGTATCTCGAGATTCGGGTTAGAATCTTTCACACAAGCAAAATACCCAAACAAACCTTTGAAAAATAGAGCAATCAAGTCAAACAATTGAAAACATCGAAGTAATCTATTCTCTTAAGGTAACCCCTTTAGAAAACATTTTGTTTTTATTTTTTGAAAGTGACTCCCCAGCAGAGTCGCCAGTTCTGTGGACCTCCGTTTTTTCGGGCCATACCTCTGAGCGGGAGAGATACGTGAACTGACTCTTTTTTATCGCTTATGCTTTCGCATTTTTGAAAATTCACAGAGTCGCCACCGACCTTTTATTTTATCCAATTAAGGAAAGGTTTTTAAAAGAAACAGAAAAAAAACCTTTAAGAAATTCTGGGTAAGGGGGTAGGTTATACAAAGGGAAGGTGTTAGCACCCTTTGTATCCATGGTTATCCATGGGCTCTTAAGTTTGCTTAGCTCACTTGTTTTTCGATCACTTTTCAATTGCTTTAGAATGCTCATATGTGGTTTCAAATACCTTTGCAAATTGAATTTGTAATGATCCTTGTGCGGATGTATACAAAATGTTTGTTTATCTTTCGAAAGATGTTTTGAAAAGAACGTTAACTTTGTAATGATCCGTGTTTGGATGTATACAAAATATTGTCTTTTTGGAAAGTTTTGTTTTGAAAAACAACAGTGTATGAGAATTTTGTTTGTTTTGATTTGAGCAAGCAAACTAGGAGGTCTACCCTGAGTTGTAAGGTCTTTATCCTATTTCCTTTAAAAATCTATCCTTTCACCGGATACAAACAAAAGGTTCGATTTTGTACTCGAAACAGCAGAATTTTGACTTTGATTTTGAAAAGAATGAGAAGGGATTACCTTAAAAGGTGCAAGTGTGATTGTGATTGGATTCAGATATTTTATCTTTGAAGTTAGTGATCTAACGGTTCAATTTTATCTTTGACATACACGCAGTTTATATTTGCTGGAAATTAAAATGCGGAAATGTAAAGTGCGGAAAGTAAATCTATGCTATTACATCGATTGTGCAGGAAATGTAAACTAAGCCTATTTACATGAATTTAACAACTTATACATTTATCTAGGAATTTTAAATAGCAAGAAAATAAATAGAGATGTTTTTGGATTTTTTTATGATTGATTTTAATTATAATTAATGCATGATTAATTAAATTAAAATGAAGAGAAAAAAAAAGATGAAAATAGATTTAAACCTAGAAATTAAGTTTAAAATATGTACAAAATATTTGTCAATTAATTTTAAAGCAAAACTAATTTTTTTGGAATTTTTAAAATTGATTTGGGATTTATTAAGCTAATTAAAACATAATTATGCAAATAATTATACAAATAATTAAAACTTAAAGAGAAAATTATTCAAAATATGTAAAAAATTATTTTATAGTATATAAACAATATTTAATATAAAGAACAATTTTTTTATGATTTTTTGATTGGTTAAGATAATTAAAAAGCAAATATATAAACATATACTAATTAATTATGCAAAATATTGAAATTATAAAGAAAAATAAAATATTTTTATTTTAGAAAATAAAACATTATTTTAGAAGTCTAAAAATATTTTTTGTGTATTTTTTGGATTTTTAAAACTATTTTTAATTAATTTTGCAAAGAAATTAAAATAAAATAGAAAATAAAAGGATACTGATCAGATGTGGAAATTCCATAAAGTCCATGGTATGGGGATTCATTCTGATGCGTTGGATGAGTCATTAAATGAGATCTGATGGCTCAGATGGTGAGGGACCACCACTTATGACGCGCCTGCAAACACTGAAACCAAGGGTTATATTTAAAAAAAACGCGCGCGTCTGATCCAATGGGGGGAAGACACGTCTTCGTCTTCAACCTCCAGACACCTCTTTTAACAGCGCTTTTATGAGAGAAGCGCTGTAATTGATGAGCCTCAAACCTGCAAAATAGCGAATAGGGATAAACCTGAAAAGAAATTTGGCGCGACATGTTCATTCAACTGGGTTTGGCTCACTGAGTTTGAATATGCCATCAATTTCACCTAATTTTGCTTCTAATGGAAAGCCCTAAAATTTAGTTTATGAACCCTAGAATGATATCTTCCTATATAAGCAACCAAACCTTAATTAAGTGTCCAGAAATGATCAGGACATCAAACTAAGCTCAAATATATGTCTACATCTTGTTAAATATGCATGTATTATGAGATACGAATTGGTTTTTGTTTGAACAAATCGTGACCTGTAGTGCTTGATTCAGTGAGTTTCAAAGCTTGCAGATGATCTGGATAGGTTCAGTGAAGTTCAAGGAACGTGTTTGAGTGTTTACTTTGTATTAAAACTAGCTTAAACTTAGAATTCGAATTTCAAAATTCTTTGAATATTTTAAGATGTTACAAGTGTGTTACAAGCAAGAGTTTTTCTCTCAATTCGTTTTCCCTTTGATTACGGAAGCATGCTAGCTCTTTTATAAGCATTGAAGTGCTTAGAAGATAAGCTAAGAAGCATTTATGCCTTTGTTGGAATCTTGACTTTTTCCACATGTGTAGCTTGGCATTTAAGCCACTATGGCTTGATTTTCTTCTCTCCCTCTGTTGTACTTTGGCTTGGGACAGAGTTGAATGATTCTCTTGATGAGTCATGCTTGGAATTCAAGCTATCCATTATCCTTCCATTTTTCTTTTTTTATTTAATCTTAAAATAAGATAAAATTAAGCCAAAAATGGATAAAAATGGTGTGGGCTTTGTCTTGGTCGTGGGAGGCCCATAATAACATGGCAAACATGTTTGAACCATGAAAACTTGGCCCCATTTGGAAAAAATACATTTTTGAGCAATGTTGGTTTCATGCATTTTCCCAAAATTTAGCCAACTTCAACAAGGTGTAAATCCCTCAATTTTTGTCATATGAAGGAGTTCTTGCACTTTTTGGAAACCTAAAAGAGTCCTCTAACCAATGTCTTTGGTCTCATGTCAAAATTATTTTTGATGCTCCTTGGGTGTCCTTTTGAAAAAAGTGTCTTTTTGTTGACTTTGAAAATGACCTGTAATGTATTTGGTCATATTTTTCAAATGGTGAATGCAATGACCATGAGATTAATTGCATTTGTAAGATAATTGAATTTCCTTCAAAATGAGCTTTGGTTTGAATTTTTTGGATGAAGGATGAGAGAGTTATGACCAGTCAAAGTTGAGTTGACTTTTCAGGCAAAAACCCTAATTTTGAATCTTAGGGTTTTGTTGATTTTTGATCTTTCCTTGATGAATTATGATCATCCAATGATCAAATGATGAATCCTTTGACAAAATATGGAATTTGAAAAAAAAATTCATTTTTGACTGTCTGTTGACTTTTTGGTCAAACGGGTCGTCTGTTGACTGTTTGAGCTGCTGACGGTGCGTCTGAGTGAATTGAAGTTTGAAAATTTGTATGATGGTACTTTGAGATATATGGATGTGCATGAAATCCATTTGAGGTCTCAAAAACTTGTTTCTCCTGTAAAAACAAGAAAACCCTAGTCAGGGACTGTTTGTGTAGGAGATAGTTAAGCGTACCTGATTTTTGTGCAGTGTTGAGTCTCTGCTAATCGCGTGATATTCAGAAGACTTCTAGAACAAAAATCTTGGAATTTTGAATTGTAAAAGATTAATTTGATTGATGGTACAAAACACTGAGAATTGTACTGCCAGCAGTTTGGCTGTCAACTGACTGTTCAGGTATTGACGTAGCAGTTAGAGTGAAAAATCAACAGTCAAAGTTAATTTTCTTTTTTTGTTGTTTTTGTTTTTGTTTTATGTGAAAAATAAAAGTTTATTTACATGACTTGTTAACAAAAACACAGACATAATAAATAACTAATATTTACTGTATGCGAGCAAAATTACCGATAATAACCCTGGAAATCATTTAATGCACAGAAAAATGAATATTTGACTGGCAGAAAACACACAAAATATTATCTGAGTAATTAAGCAATATTATGACAAATAGTACAACATTTAATACTGACAGTACAAATATTACATACTATATTGAACAGTACGACGAATAAACGGTACATTTAAGAAATAAGAAATACGGCAAATTTTAAGAATGACGATTGATAACCCATGCTACAAATAGTAACATGTAGATGATTGGGAGCATAAGCATCCCAGGTCCACAGTGTTCCGGGCTATGTAGACAGAAGAAAGACATGATCACCGTAGCAATGGTGATGACCATAAGAAAACACGTTTCCCACCGCTTCGCCATTTTGTCGGGGAAGAAGAAATGATGGATTATGAAGTAGCAATTTGAGAGATGAATTAGAATTTGATGTGAGATTTTTATGAAAAAATGAGAGGTATTTATAGAGTGGAAAGAAGGATAGAGACGTTGGGGAATGATGTGATTCCGTACAAAAGGAGAATTTGAGTGGAAGTAAGATTTGAAAGAAAGTGTATGATAGTGTTGGGAAAAAGAGAGATGTAGAGAATAAAGTTAGGATTTGATTTTTGAAAAAGAGATTTGAAAAGATTTTTGAAAATAATGGAATATAGTACAAAAATTAGTGGGAAACAAAAGATAATAATAATCTACTTGTTATCAGTACAGTCTGAGTTTCCTGATTTTGCGCCTGCAAAAAGATTTAACTCTGTACCAATTGTGTCAGTACTATTTATCTGTAAATAAATAAAATAGCATGTGTGAAGTAATAAACAGTATTTGGCGTTTGCGTAAGAATAAATTCAACTGCAAGCCAAATTACTGTATAAGAAAAATTCTAAAAACTAAGTATTTCATATGTCAGGATATTTGTTGAAATAAAAATCCATGCTTATATGAGACTCTTAATTTTCAGATTGGAGTTTTCTTGAAAAAAGATGCGGGCAAATTTTGGGGTATAACACTTATGTATTCTGATGTCTTAAAAAGATGTGATGTTTCTTCTGTAAGAGGATCAAACTCTTCCATGCATCACATGCTTCTTCAATGCTTGATTCAGATTACCACATAGTTTTTGTCAATATCTAGCTCCCATCAAGATATTTACCAGCATCTATGTGTTCCTCCTTAATTGAATGAGATTATGATCACCAGACATCATTGCCTTTCTTAACCATTATGTGAAGGTAGCAATGAACTATAATGCTGAGGCATAGTTCACACCAGATCATGGATACTTCATACACAAACTTAGTTCCTGACATAGTATATAAATTTTGTATTCAGGTTGTACATCCAATAAGTACTAGGTCTCCCGTCAAAGTACCTATTAGTCATTTAGTAAGAATGGACTGCTCACACCAGATTCTTCTGACTGATTTCTTCTTCACACTCATGATCTTCCTTCTGGACAATGATGTTACAACAATTGTTATGACATTGGTTATCACGGCTTTTAGAGAAAACATCCACAATTTCTCATCCATGATTCTTGGGAATAATATGAAAGTACGATAAACAATACCAACTCAGTCACACGTCTATCATGATTAAGGGACAAAATATGCCATATCTCAATAAGTGGTTCTTCAGACTTTTATTTTGAGTTTGAGATGATGGATGTCACAATCTGTACCTAAAGAGGAGATTCCCTCAATAAGGTTTCTGGAACAGATTCACTTGTGACATAACTCTAGAAATAATCAGATTCCACATAGTAATCTGACTCCCTTGAATCATCATGCAATATTCAAAAACATATTTCAGTGTGAAATATACACAGTATTCAGTACCAACCACTAACAGTTTTATGGTTATGAAAAAAAATCACATATCTGGTTCCTTTGATCAGAGGTAACTACCAGATACAAGCTCATCTTGTATTTTCATAAAGGATCTATAGATAATACATTTATGAATCCTTTTTCTTGCATTGAGCTCAACTTCCATACCCCCATAAGCTTATGTCAGAGATAAACTGACATCTGGAGCAGAAAGCTTTGTTCATCGTGTCCTGATCAACTATTACAAAACAAATGTCTCCTCTTCCAGATCAGGAGTAAGTTCCAAATATATGTACTCGCACTACATTTGTTTAGCACGCAAAACATCTGTTCTTCAACTGGTAGTTGCATACCAGTGAAAAAATGTTTTAACATCCTATAGAATATCTGTTCTATCTCCTTGGAACACATCATCCTTGATACTCTTCAAGATCTTCAAACAACTTGCAGATGTATATGAGAATCATTGATCAATTGATACTCATCAAGTCTATTAATAAATGTCTTTATGAGTGGACTTGAGAAGGACTCAAGTATCTTTGACACTTTTAATATAGTTGAGAAGATCTGCCAAATATTCTGTTGATAGAAGTATAACCCTAGACTTCTTCTAGCACTTTGAGGGTTGTATCAGAAGCTATGCAGCGGAATATAACCATACTTCAACAAAACTTACACACTGCTTACTCCATATTTTAAATGTAAGCATGACATCCACAGATTGAAAGTAAGTCAACCCTACAATATGCTTGCTTCTTCAACAAGCTACATTCTAGACCCTACTCCAAACATCAAATCCTTATCATAATCCTTAGTTGCAGAGATTACCTTATCAGATTCTTCACTCCCGCATGAAGCTTTTGATAATAATCTTCTCTGTGTATAATGATTGAACAATACAATCCAAAGTCATCACTCCCGCATGAAGTTTCTGAATTTTATCTTCTTGTCCAAGCATCATTATCTTCTTTCATCAAGAAGGTACAACGGCTATGGTCAGGTTGGTCTAATCCTCCACATATAGGTCCATCCTCCACTTCAAGGGACCATACAATATGAACACTCCTTGTTCAAACAATCTTTTACCTTATACACAACTAGAAAGTATCCCTCATGGATCTCATCTAGAAACAGACAGGATGCCTGCTCTGATACCAATTGAAATTCTGGTGAGACAGAACTCAGATGTCATATATGGATGTCATGACATCTGATCTGACATTACAAAACAGACAAGATAGGAATAACAGTGCAGAAAATAAATAACACTCAGAATTGTTCACCCAGTTCGGTTTAACTACCTATTCTGGGGGCTACCAAGCCAGGGATGAGTCCACTATTAGCAGTATCAATTCAAAGCTAAACTCTCCCGTTTACAACTTCTCACTTAATCACTATCCAATGACCCTTTTACCTAGGTTCTCCCTAGATATGGAATATCTCGATTCCACTCCCAATCATAGCAATGATGTCTAGCAGTCAACAACTCAGACACCGCATCGACGGCCTAATTTCAAACATTCTAAGCACACAGATAAATACAACTTGAATTTGCTTTAAAGCTTCCTCCAAGAACAAAACTCCTCTTGTCTACAGGCTTCGAGGATCACAATGGTAACCTTCCCACAAACCAGGAGGTTTACCTTATAGACTCAGCCCTTAAAAACTACATTATGAAAATTATGGCTGGTTAGTTTAAAACTAGGTTACAAAGGTTTCTATTTATAACCTATTCCCAATTGGACTTGGGCTTACAAATCGCAGCACTCCTTGCTGTTACAAATCAATAAATATCTTCTGCTACAATCAAGGTCTTTTAATCATAAGCTTCCTAATTTATTTCCTAAATTAGAAACTGCTGAATCTTCAATCTTCTGATCTGATTCTTCAATATTCTGACTTGATTATTTTGATCTTTAAATTTGCTAGGATTACAAAATATTCCAAGAATATTTTGTATTTGTTGAGTATCAGACTGAATCTTCCAGTTCCAGTTCTGCAGGCGCGATGTCATGGTTGAAGTCATGACATTCCATATAACTTCTTGATTTTGTACCTGACTTCTTCTTTTATGATTGCAAGACTTATACATATAAATACATTTTGCGGCTATTATATTTTTAGCCAAACATAGATGCCAATCAGACAATAATACAGAGCAGAGCATTAACAAAAGACCTAGGCAATCTTTCCTATTTTTTATGCATTAAAGTATCCCTTTCTAAAAAGGGAATATTCTTATGTCAAAGAAGATATACACTTGACATTTTATCTGACTCTTGTATGACTGGTTGTCGACCATTAAATTTTCAAATGGAACAACACCTTCGACAATGGCCCAATGATGGAAGACCTTTCCCTGATCCGACACTTTATCGTCGCCTCATTGGTCGTCTATTATATCTCACAGTGACATGACCTGATATTCAATATGTTGTTAACACTCTCAATCAATTCATGTAATATCCATGTATCTCTCATATGGATATAGCCACACACGTTCTTCAATATCTTAAAGGAATTGTTGGCAAAGGCTTATTTCTCTCAACAACTAGATCCATTAATATAGTTGGATATGCACTCTCTGATTGGGCCGGTTTCCTTACAACTCGTCGATCCACTACTGGCTATTTCACCATGTTAGGTTCTAACCAACTTTCATGGAAAATCAAGGAGCAACCAACAGTTTCACGCTCTTCTGCTGAAGCTGAATATCGTTCCCTTGATACTTTATCTACTGAGTTATAATGGTTAAAATACCTTCTCCCTGATCTTGGAATTGAACACCCTCAACTAAGATAACGTGAACTAGGGGAATAAAACAAAGAGGTGTCTTTCGAACACACCAAATCGATAAAATCCCATCATTATTGAAAATTCTTTTGGCTTGGAAATGGTATCTTGGCAGGTATGTGAGGAACTCTTGTGTTTGTTTGACCTAACTCGAGAACTCAAACCAGCATCTAAGCCAATAGTAGCATGAGTGTCTTCGGCCTGGTTTTTGTGTGGTCATGTTGCTCAGTTGAAATTAATATTGTTTTTTACAGTTTCATTCATTATGGGAGATCTAACTTGTAATTCCTTTTAGTGCTTTTGGTTTATGCCTTCGTGCTACCTTTCTCTTTTTATATTGGTGTTTTTTCGTTTTTGTAATTTGTTTTCTTATCATATTTTATTTTTGATTTCCTTTTTGGTTGTTGTTTCGTTCTGTTTCTATTTTAATAAACATTTAAGGGTTAAATCCTATTTCGCCCCTGTCATTTGGGGTGAATCCCAAAAACAACCCTGTAACTAAAAACAGATTCCGTCCCTGCCATTTGTAGATTCCTATGTTTTGCCCTCTTGTTGAATTTGGTCAACAAAAATGATGATGTGGCGTGCTTTCTTGGATTTTTTATTGCTGACGTGGCTGCCAACTGGATTTATTTATTTTTTAAATTTTTTTTAAATTAATATTTTTAATTTTTATTTTCACTGGCATTTTTTAATAATTATTTTAATGCTTGAATAAATTGAAAGTCTTAAAAATTAAAAACTTTGTAGCCCACAGGGGGATGTGTTGATGTACATACGATATATCCTTATGAACGGTGCATAAATACTAAAACATTATTTATATTACTCAAAGTATTATATTTATTACTCAAAATAATATACAGATTACTCAAAATAGTATAAATATTACTCAGAACAATGAATATATTACCCCAAATAGTTAAAATTCGATATTACTCAGAATGGTGTAAATATTACTCAGAATAGTGTATTCATTACTCACAATTAGTAATTACTCATAATTAATAGATGTGTACAAATAATGCATATATTATTCATGGATTATGATATTATTACTCGTTTCTAACTAAAATGTTACTCGAAACACTTTAAATATTACTCGTACAAAACTTATGCACATCAACCTGACCCTGCACATGAATAAGGAAGCACCTACCATTGGGTCAATTTATTTCTTATGATTGGTTTTCTCTTCAACAATATATACTACATAGTTAACATTAAATTTCAAAATTAAAACGTTATTTTACATAGTATATTATAATTAAATTAAAATTAAAAATTAAACAAACATTATTTTAATATGTATTATTTAAAAATTGAAAATATTAAAATAATAATAAACTAAAAATATAAATAAAATTGAAAGTATTAAATAAAACAAAAAGTGTTAAATATTAAATAAAATTATTAAATATCAAATTATTAAATAAAATCAAAGTAAAAATATGTTTCTTGATTTCATTAATAAAAAACTGAAAGTAAATAAATATAAACAACAATATATTTATTTTAAATTAAATATATAAATATATATAATTAAAAATTTAATTTATTTATGTATTTTAAGATTTGAATTTTATTTATTAACACCAAAATAATAAAATTAAATTTTAATTTTTGTTAATTGAGGAGAGATATATTTACTCCAAGAGTAAGTGTTGAAGACTTACTCCAAATCTTAACCATTGATTGTCATTAATATAACGACTTTAATTAATTTTTTATATAGAAAAATATTTCCTAAAATAATTAGATTAAATGATCAATTAAAGCCGTTTGATTAATAAAAATCAATGGTTAAGATTTGGAGTAAGTCTTCTACACTTACTCTTGGAGTAAATATATAAGTTAAAATATTTCAGTTTAATATTTATTATTTATTTTTTTAATATTTATTTTTTAGTTAAAAACGCTAAAAAATTATTAAATTTGAAGTTAAACTTATTAAAAACGCTAATTTCAGTTTAACATTTATTAATTTCAGTTAAAAAATTCAAAAATAATTTATTTAGTTCAATAATATTATATTTATATTTATGTTAAATACATTTATTTATTTTTAATAATTAATTTTAAATAATATTACTTTCAGTTTGATATTTATTATTTTTATGTTAATTTTATCATTAATTATGTTAATGAATTTTTTTACATAATTATAACTTATAAATTAATTAAATTTATTTTGGCCAAAAACAAAATTTAAGTTAACCCAAAAGTAAGATTTAATGTAAAACTATGTTATGAATATTTTAGGGGATGAAATATTTCAAGCAGAAACATGCGGCCTAGTTAGAGTATAAGGATGTAAGATTCTTCTCCTAAGAAGACCAAGAGATTCTGACTTTTTAGGTTTTCAACTTTCAACTTCGCAACCTATGGAAGAAGGATGGATAACTATGAAGGAGAGGAACAGCAGGAGGTTAGGAGGAGGTGCAAAGTGGGATATTCTGAAAAAGGAAAATGGAGTGAAGAAGAACCTGTTAACAACGATGTTCATTACAGACTTTGGGGACAAATGGAATGCAAGAGACCTGTTTATGGAGTTTAAGGAGCTACGACTGATAGAGGAGATTGTGATACCTCCAAAGAGAGATTGGAGAGGCAAGCGTTTTGGATTTGTAAGATTCATCAATGCGAATGATGAGAAGAACCTGGAGACAAAAATGGACAATTTATGGTTAGGAGTCAAATTGAAAGCTTATATTTCAAAGATCAAAAGGATAGAAGATTTTTTGTATCAAAGGATAATTAACAGGCAGAATGAAGGTTTAGCAAAAAGCAGTGGAAGGAAAACAAATACAGAACATGGCTTGGAGAACAGGTACCTTATTAACTCCAAATCTGTGAATTCAGGAGGCTCAGGACCATCTAAATCATATGTGGAAGCCATTACAGGAACCAATTCAAAGATTCCTGCAGATAACAAAGAAGCAAACAAAACTTTATTCTATTCCTCCTCTGAGTCTGATACCAACAGATTTCGCAAGGCCAAAGTCGGGGTTGCTCGAAGCCCAGGACTTGCATTTGGAGTAGCTCAGAGTCTTCTTGAAGAATGATTCTTTTCTATTACAGCGACTTCTCTGGGCCCCAACCTATGCCTTCTAGAGGAGGAAAGGGGAGGAGATTTGGTGAACCTGTTAACAAAAGGAGGAGAGTGGAAAGATCAGTGGTTTAAAGAAGTAAGAGATTGGAGAAAATCGGATGCGGAGTGTGCGAGAGTGGCGTGGATCTCTATCTACGGCATATCTTGCTTTGTCAGGAACGAGAACTTCATCAATCTCCTTCTGGATGACATCGGGACAGTTGTTAATCCCCAATCCATCATCGATAAATCTATCAGATTGGATGTTCTAACCCTAATGATTCACACAGAATCTTTGGAACAAATTAGAAACAGAGTCAAAGCTTGTATAGATGGAACATGGTATAACTTACTGATCATTGAGGATGTCTCTTTCCACAAAGAGGAGACGGAAGACTCATCTCGTTGCTCGAACTCTTGTTCAGAAGATGAAGATATGTTTTCTTCCCTGGGACATCCGGACGGAGAAGAAGAACCATCTTACACTTGCCCGATCCTCATCCCTAAACGAAACCGGAATTCGGCTCAGCCACCGTGCGACAACTCCAGCGACGTATCTAAACCACCTATGGAACAGAATAGTACTCGTGGCGGTGATGGAGATGGTTTGTCAGAAGCACAGAAGTTATAAAGAGACAGATAAAAAAAACAGGTTCTCTGTACAAGCATTAATGACTTAGACTCAGTTACAGATAATCTTTTCTCTTTTTCTGGAAAGGCAAACACCACAGACCCTATATCCATGAAAACTAGCAGCACAGGATTAGAGATTGAGACTTCTGTAAACACGCCGCTGAGAAGAAAGGAAGAAGTAGGGTTTTTACAAGTGGGACTAGCAGGATTAGTTGTAAACGATTTCTCTCCTTTTTTATAAAAAGAACGTTGGACAAATACTCTGGGGGTGGGGGCCACACGGAAAGCCCAATTTTGAATGAGTCGGTCAAAGTTCATAATATAAAAGAAAGTTTCATTAATGACGCAATGGAGGTGGATATTTCGGGCAAGGATCACAAGGGCACAAAGGCCTTCTCTAAGCCCACAAACATTACCTCTTCTAACAATTCAAAGAAAAATGTTAGCTTTCAGATGAAGAGAACGAATTTTATTAGGAAGAAGACAGGGGTAGGCAGTAGAAAAATTCAAAAATTGAGTTTTGATGATCAGTGCCAAATTGTGAAGAATTCGAAAAATACCAGGAAAAAGATCAGGGAGGTGCTGGATTTAGGGGAGAGAGTTCTTGAATTTTCTCATCCAATTCAGAGTGGGATTCAACAAAGAAAGTTTATTCAACAAAGTACTGAGTCGCAAGCCAACAATCAGCCCAATTCTTTTGCCAAAAATTATTATCTTTCTGGAGGTATACCTCTAACTTGTGAGTCCATCTCAAGTTCGAATATTAGGAACTGCAACAGAAGAGGAGCTAACAGTGCGAGCAACAATGCTAAAGAGGGGCTTTGGAATTCTATGTCAATATTGGAAATCATCAACATTTCTGATAATTTTGACCCGATCAAAAGTTTGAAGGAAATGGAGTTGAGGGATCATAAAGTAGAGAAGGTGGCAAAGGGGATTCAAAACCATGCACCCCCATGATAATTTTATCGTATAAAATTTGCGGTGGTGGGAATCGGGCTAAACGCAAGAGAGTTGGATTCCTAATTCAAAAAGGAGATGTTGATCTTTGCTTTATTCAAGAAACAAAACTTAGTGGAATTGGTATGGATTTGGTTAGAAAGTTGTGGGGAGGAGTTGACATTGAATGGTCCTACTTGGATGCTAATGGAGCCTCGGGTGGTATTTTAACTATGTGGAAGAAAGATCTCTTTTCTCTCAATTATAGTTTTAGGGGAGAAGGCTTTCTAGGTCTATGTGTGGAGAAGGAAGGTAAAATTGTTTACTTTGTTAATGTTTATGCTTCTTGCGATAAAGTCACTAGGAGGAGAACTTGGAATTATTTATGTGAGTTTAAGAACAACAATGCGGATGGATCATGGTGTATTGGGGGCGATTTCAACTCTATCTCCACTCTCGATGAAAGAATTGGAGTTACTATTAGTGACTTTAGTAGGGATTTAAGATCCTTCAATGAATTCATAGAGGAAATGGAGTTAGTGGATCTCCCTACAATAGGTGGAAAGTTTACTTGGTTCAAAAGCAACGGGAAGGCTATGAGTAGGCTTGATAGATTCTTATTATCGGAGAGTCTTGTAGATGATTGGAAGGTGTATGGTCAATTTATAGGAGAGAGGGATGTGTCGGATCATGCTCCCATTTGGTTGAAAAATAATAGAAAGGATTGGGGTCCTAAGCCGTTTAAGTTCAACAATTTATGGTTTAAGCATGAAGAGTTTTATAATTTCGTGGAAGACGAGTGGAACAAAATAGTGTTTAAAGGGAGAGGAGATTATTGCTTGGTTGAAAAGTTGAAAACTCTTAGAAGCCGGATCTCTTGGTGGAACAAAAGGGTTTATGGGTGGATTGATCTCAAGATTGACAAAGACGTGAAAGAGATGCATTCTTTAGATAACTTGTTTGTTCATTTTGCAGGTAATGTTCCGGAAGAGGTGGTTGAGAAAAGGTTGAAAGTGGTGGAGGACTTTTGGAATAATTTAAACAAAAAAGAAGGGCTTCTTAAATTAAAGTCGGGACAACTTTGGCTATCTGAGGGGGATGATAACACTCGTTTTTTCCATAATTCCTCAAAAGATAGAAGAAGAAGAAGAAGAAGAAGAAGAAGAAGGAACACCTTATGCACCATGGAGTCTAGGGGGGGGGGAAGATTAGAGGAGGTCAAGGAGATTAAAGACTTCATTTTCAAGCACTTTGATGGATTCTTTAAAGAAGAGGTTTGTACTAGACCGGAACCGCATGGTATTAACTTGGAAGTGCTTTCTTTAGGGGACTCTTTGGATCTTGAAAAACCTTTTTCCGAAGAAGAGATCAAGGATGCTATTTGGTCGTGTGATGGGAACAAAAGCCCGGGCCCGGATGGCTTCTCTTTGGAGTTCTTCAAAAGGTTTTGGCTTATTCTTAAAGATGATTTGATGAAGTTATGCAATGATTTCTTCTTAAAATGTACGCTTGTCAAAGCCATCACCTCTTCTTTTCTTGCGCTTATTCCAATAAAGAATAATCCTCAAGACTTGTCCGAGTATCGCCCTATTTGTCTAGTGGGGAGTATTTACAAGATTCTTGCGAAGATTTTGGAGGCTAGAATGAGAGGTGTTTTGGATAAATTGATTTCTATCAATCAAACCGCCTTTGTTCCGGGTAGGAGTATGATGGAAGGGGTTCTAATGGTTAATAAGATGCTTGATTGGGTAAACAGAAAAAAGAGGGGGTGTCTTTTACTTAAAGTAGATTTTGAAAAAGCTTACGATTTTATTTCTTGGAATTACCTTAGATGGATCATGGGAAGAATGGGGTTTGGGAAGAGATGGATGAAATGGATGGAATCTTGTATCTTCTCTAGTCACATGTCCATTTTGGTGAACGGTAGTGCTACTAAAGAATTTAAAGTTCAAAGAGGTCTACATCAAGGTGACCCGATTTCTCCTTTCCTATTTGTTATAGCTATGGAAGGTCTTAGTGCTCTCATGAAGAAATCGGTGGAGGTGGGGGATTTTCAACCTTTCAAATACGGTGAAGAAGATTATGTGGATATTCTCCAATTTGCAGATGACACAGTTATTATCGGAGAACCTACATGCGACAACCTTTGGAGCATGAAAGTGATTTTGAGAGGATTTGAACTTGTTTCCGGTTTGAAAATTAATTTTCACAAAAGTAATTTCTTTGGTATTAATATTGGTGAGTGGCTATCTACCTCGGCCACTTCTTTCTTATCTTGCAAAAAGGGATCATTTCCTTTTAAATTTCTTGGTATTTGGGTGGGAGAAAGAGCTAATAAGAAGAAGGTGTGGAAGGATATGGTTACTAATATAAAATCAAGATTATCAAGGTGGAAGGGGAGAAACATTTCCATTGGTGAAAGGGTGACTCTTATTGGTTTGGTGCTTAACGCAATTCCTATTTTTACCCTATCTTTTTATAAAGCAGCGAGCATGATCATCAAAGAGATTAGAGGACTTCTTAGTAACTTTTTGTGGAATGGAAATGCAAATAAAAGAAGTATACATTGGGTGAAGTGGGAGAATGTTTGCAAACCTAAGGAGAAAGGCGGGCTAGGTATTAGAGATGTTGGTGATTTAAATAGAGCTCTCCTCCTCAAATGGAAGTGGAGAATTTTGAAGGAGGACAAAGTCATTTGGAGTAGATTCCTACTCTTGAGATATCATAATCCGAAATTCAAAGTTCTAGCTTCTTGTGGGGAAGTTTTAAATTGGGATGATTCAAGTTGGTGGAGAGATATCGTTCTTAATGATTTTAAAGAAGAGGAAGGGGTTGAAGGCTTTATTGATTGTATTAATTGTGATTGTAAGAATGGAAACAACAATCTTTTTTGGCATAGTTGTTGGATGGATAATCAAACTCTTCGCGATTCCTTTCCGCATTTGTTCGACCTCTCAACCAATAAACTTTGCAAGGTTAGTGATGTCATTTCTTGGAGAGAGGGTGCTTTTTCTTGGAATGTCAATGCCCTATTCGGCCTTGACGGTTTGGACATCTTGAACTTGTTTTCCTCCCACTCCGTTCAAAATGACAACATCTCGGATATAGCGCTTCAATTGAGGGAATTAAAAGAGTCTTTGGAGAACATTAATCCGACCAATTTGGAGCATGATGTTTTTCGGTGGAAACTAAATCCTACCGGTGTTTTTTCGGTTGCAAGTGTGTCTAGCTTGGTTTCTAACGCCAAAGACAATGCTTGGCCAATCAATACTATTAAGTTGTTGGAAACAATGTGGAAGACTAAGGTTCCGAAAAAAGTCCATATTTTTTCTAGGAGATTCTTTGTTGACCGACTCCCTTTGAAAGACCTTTTGCTTCATAGAGGGGTGTCTAATCTCGATTCTCTTGATTGTGTCTTTTGCTCCAATCATCCGGAATCTTCGGAACACCTCTTCTTTCATTGCAATGTTTCGAAAGCGGTTTGAGAGAAAATTTTCAATTGGTTGGGAAACGATTTGAAGTTCAACTTGGAAGAGTTCAAAAGCTTCGGTTGCATTCAACAAAAGGTGAAGAAACACAACATTAGAGCTAAATTTAATTCAATTTGGTTAGCTTTAATTTGGTGTATTTGGTTGATGAGGAATGCCATTATCTTTGAGAATGTAACGTTTAGTTTTGAAACGGTAATCTCCAACATTTTGTTTTTTTCTTGGAGATGGTTGGGTAGTAGTAGTTCTACTTCTAGAACCCCTTTTTATGATTGGTATAAATTACCTTTAAACTGTTTCAACTCTTTATAGAGTTCTTGTTGTAAGGGTTGCATCCCTAGTGCGATTTCTTATATAATTGCTTATTAAAAAAAGATATATTTTTTTTTGACTTTATCCACTAAGAACCTTTGTTGACTTTATCATTAATGACCCAAAATAAAGGAATCTTAAAATTACAAAGACGTAATCTTATTTTTTTTTACATAATTGTTTTGAAATTCACCCCAAACGACAAGGAAGAAAATGATATTTAACCTAATATTTAATCCTCTTGTTTGGCCTTTCAACTTCTTGCTTTGTACTCTTGCCATTTAGTGTCTCCCTTTTTTATATATAGTTTTATTTACTTTTAAAAAGATACCATATATTGGTAGGTGGAAGATTTGTGATAAATTATAGAGTATAATTAAAAATGCAATGCAAGCTAGTTTTGTTACTTTTGTGTCTTACCATTAGTCGTTGGGGTCTCAATCTCAACATGCTTTCATCTATTCTAAAAGTTTCTCTCTTTTTTCTTACTTTAAAATAGTAATAGCTGATTTCTTTTTTCCAATAATAATTTAGCATCTTTAAATATACAATAGTATTGGTTCTTTTTTATATTGCACATATTATTCCTATATTTAACATAAAAAATAAAATAAATATATAAATACTTAACACGATCATTTTCATTTATTTTTTTTATATAGATAATTCTAATTAAACAGTATAATTGTCGTTGTGAAAAAAAAAAAGAGCAAGTAAACTATACGCAGAAACAATGACCCATGTAGCATGTTGCGTTATTAGGAGAATGGCACCAATCATTTGGATAACAATCAGAATTCAATTTGCACCATTCAAAAAAAGCTGATATGTTAAACAAGAAAAAAAAAAAAGAGTTATTGAAATTGAATAAAAAAATTGTGTATAAGATAAAAAAAAAAAAATTATATGAAAACAGTCTTACCCTTGACTTCATTTACAATAGCAAATAGAAAAAGAAAGAGGATCATAGCATAGAGGGAATTGAGAGTTTTAGCCATGTTTTTTCAAATTTGCATAATACAAATAGAGATTTGTTTGATCATTTTATAATGTAAAAACTCATGCTATGCCTACATCAATTACGGTAAATAAATAAAATAAAATAGTTTTGATACCTAGAGAATTTCAAGAAACACTTTTATATAGTATTATTGAAACATTATTTAAAAAAAGTGCTTGAATTTAATTGAATGATTAACTTTATTTAAAGACAATTTATTTAAAAGAATAAAATAAAATTTAACCCAAAAAAGAATTTAAATTAAAACTTAAATAAAATCATTAATAATTAGATTTTATTTATTTTTTGACCGAATTTTAAATTACCAAATCACTTTTTATAAAAAATCATATGATTGACAGACTTTTTTAAATGTCTCTTTTAAGTATATTAATGTATCTGTTTGTCTCTTTAGTTCATTTAAGTTTATTCTAACATAAGATTATTGCCCTAGTAAGCTCCATGCATTATTCTTCCTTCCAACTTTTCATTATTATATTTTTTTCATTTTATCCTTTCATGAAAGGATAATAAATATGCATTTCTTATATAAAAAAAATTAAAATGAATTGCGTTTCGTAGATTCACTACATTTCTTAAGAAATATGAATCAAATTCTATATGAACTATTCAATATTGATTGACAATAATAATTGTATTTTCAGGGGACATGGCAAATACTTTTGTACGATTATTGGCATCAATGTCATAACAACATATTGTTTTTATAAACATATAGTAATAGTATTGTATATTGATTGTTATTTAATATTATTGGACGTTTGTCACATATTTTTTTAAACTTTTTTTAATGAAACTTTAAAATTAGGGACTAAAGCAAAAAGAAAATTAACAATTAGAGATTTTATCTAAAATATATTTAGAAACTAAAATAAAAAATACGTTAACTTACAGAGATCAAAAAAACTATTTAAACTTAAAATATTTTTACTTTTGACAACTTCTGTTGTGGAGTCTCTTTATAAGTTGGTGGTTAAAGTTTTGAGAGACAAGAAGGTGATGGACAAGCTAATTCCCATAATTAATCAATTTTTTTAGAAGTTGTTGCTTGACGTTGTGGTGGATCTGAATTAGCTGATTGATTTGGCAAAAAAAAAAAAAAGTAAAAATGTTTGCCTTATCTATAAGGTTGACTTTGAAAAAACATATGATTTAGTGAGTGGGAGCTTTCTGGACTTTATGCTCATCAGATTTGAGTTGAATGTTAAATTGAGATGTTGGATGTGTGCTGGTATGTTTGTCAAGAATCTTCTAGTGTTGCTTAATGTTTGCCCCTGTTAAATTCTAATTCATAGGGTCGAATAATGTGTCTGTCGAACTAGATTTGATTTGATTTAGTTACACACAGATTTGATTAGATTTGATTTAGCTCCAAAATAGGTATTATGGGCTTTTGGCTTAGAGAGCAAGCTAACCTAAATCTATAAATAGAGGGAGTAACCCGTATTTTAGTAATCAAGTTGTATTCACAAAATTTGCAGATGCAAGTGAATAAGAAGTTTTCCACAGTTTGTGGGCAGAGAGAAACTCTGCAGAAAAGCATTATCTTTCTTTCTTTCATATTTTTTCATTGTTATTGTGTGGTAGTAAAAATCTTGTTCATCAAGATTGATATAAAATCATCATAGATATTGGTGGATTTCCAGCATCTGGTATCAAGAGCTCCGATTGATCGGTTCAAGGGAAGAAGATGAAAATTACGATGGAGGTGAATTATGGGAATGGAAATTATCCAGCAAGTCTAATAATTTTGAAAGTAGATAACTATGAGAATTGGTGCAAATAGATGAAGGTCTTATTCCCGTGTCAAGGTCTTTAGGATCTTGTAACAGATATGATGGAGTAGAACCGCTTGGAGAATACACTTCAGAAAAGAAAAGAATGAACACGTAGAATCAAAGAATAAGAGTTATAAAGCACTCTTCATAATTCATCAATGTCTGAGTCCAGACAACCTCGAGGTTACAAACTCACAAAAGATTGTATGAATTGCTTCAGATGGAAGATTACAAAAGCATAATTGATTTCTTCATTAGGGTTACGAAACTAGTGAATCAAATCAAGATATGTGGAGAAGCGTTAACAACAAGAGTTATTGTTTTAAAGATCTTGATATCTTTGGCCCCTAAGTTCTACCACGTGGTGGTAGCCATAGAAGAATCGAAGGATTTGTCGAAGTTGACAAAAGAAGAGATTCAAGGGACGCTTGAATCTCATGAACAACGAATGATTGAAAGAGCTACATGCAAGTCGAAGAGTGATGTGGCTTTGCAGGCTGAGTCAGCAATCGAAAAGAAAGGAAAAGGAAGTTGGAATGGAAATAAAGGTAGAGGTGGCGACAATAATTCATTGATCACCGATGCACATTTCGTATGAACCATAAGTCTTGCCACGTCCATCCTCGTATGATTACTAGTGTTTTCGTTGCAACAGATAAGGTAGCCAAGGGTTGAAGAGAGGAACTCGAAGAATCTAGGATTCCACACTTGACATGGAATCCCATAGAATCTTAACCAAGTGACTCTCACAAGATCCACATCAATCGCACGCCATTTCCTCACCTCTTTAAACCATTGATTAAGCCAGTCTGATCCTTCTCCTGTAAGGGCTTCAAGTTCACCAGGTTCTATATCTTCAAGTAAGCACATGTAATCCCCCAAAAGAGTAACTTTGACAGAAAAGAAACCCTCATAGTGGAATTTTTTTTGCATGATGTAAGTGAGTCTTGGGTTCTCCTTTATGCCCACGCAAGCCTTCTCGAATGTGGTTAACTCGTCATCCCTTTCCTGAAAATTTAAGTGTATCATAACGGATTCGAGAATCATGAAAAAGAGTCATGGTCACCATTGCCATGAAGTTTTGTAACCTCCGTATAAGACAACCCTCCAGCACCCTTTGTGCGGTCACCCCTCGAACCAATACCAAAAAAACGATTTTTGTTTTTGTAAACTAAGAGAACATTCTTCAATCTCTCTCTAATAGTCATCCCAACATCCTTATTCTCCTAAAACCTAACTTATTTTCCCATCACATCATTCCTCTTCGGATGCAGATCACCCCTATGAAACTTAGGCACATTAGCAAAGAGCTTACTACTATCGATAAATAGATTATCAAGCTCGTTTTCCATGATTCTCGCGTCCCTAACATCGAAAAAACGAACAAAACTGAATTTCTTTCCTCTTTTATCCCTCCTAGGAAGAATTCATCAATATCTCCTAGAGTTGCAAAGTGAGATTAGAGATCTTTTTCCCTCAGACCTTCGTGAAACTCAGTGAAGAAAAAGGAGGTTGTGTGACGAACACCCTTGACATCTTCCTTCTTTTTAGCTTCTAATATACCTTCAAGAAACCTTCTGTTGTTCTTGTGAGAAACCCTTTTCCAAGCTTCACGAGCCTTACCTGTAGATGAATGAGCCATTTGTAACAGTGAAGAGAAAACATAGAGAGAGGTTAGACTTTCGCTCTCATTCATTCCAAATGAAACACTCACCAACCACTACAAATATAACAACATAGAAGTTCTTAGGTATTGCAGAGGACATGGTTACATTGCGGAAACAATGACTAAAGAATGCCTTATATATGTGAATGCGTTAATCCCTTCATTTATTTCTATAAATTTACATTTTTTTATATTTATGAGATATTTAAAATTTGATTAATATATATAATCAAGATTTTATAGAAATAGTAGACAAATAGACAATAAGTTGCGCCGCTATCCCTTTTTGGATGAAAAATTCAATTCTCTTAAAAACTACATCATCGTCCTAAGAGAAACAACATTATTATTCATGGGACTTTACACTATTTGTAAAATATCTAGTGTTTCTGGTGCTATAAAACAAAAAGTTTCAAAGACAAATGGTATGAAAGCATGTTGATTGTCATAACACGTTTTCTCATGTTAGGCCACTATACTTGAAGTGGCTTTGAGAGCTATGTGTGCCATACTAAAACCTCCAGTCATCAGTCTCACAAGTTGGGAAACCTTAATCAAGCCTGCACATACATGTTTCTCTCCTACCCACACATACACAAGAACATATGTTAGCCTATGTGTCGATCTTCCCTCATGTGCGTCACATATACCCCGACACGCCTCTTTCTTCACTAATTGTTGGCACGTCTAAATATATCAAATAAGACATCACTAACATAGTCATGTTGGTATAAATCTTTTAATAATTTCCATATTTTCCACCTCCTATTCTTATACAAATTTTTGTTGAGTTTAGAGCAAGGTTTTAATACATTTTTCATGTTAAGAGTTGCAATTATAATGTTGATTATTGAAGAAACTAATAACTACAAATAAGAAATTTGAACCTCAAAATAGATTAGAAACTACAATCTCCATTGTTTATAAATAAATTAAGATATGGAAAATCACTAAGAGACCACTATGAAAACGTGCAAATGAGATGCCATTTGAGTCTTTGTTGTGTTATTGATATTATACTTAAGGCAAAATATCCTTTTTGGCCCCGTATGTTAACACCAGGGTTCATTTTGGTCCCTTAACTTCAAAAAGTTTCATATTGGTCCCTTAACTCTTCAAAAGGTGCCATATTAGTCCTTTTTGTCATATTAGCGACGGAAAAACTCAAAAATTGGTCGCTAAATCAGTCGCTAATATGATAAAAAGGACTAAAATGACACCTTTTGGAGAGTTAAGGGACCAATATGGAACTTTTTAAACTTAAGGGACCAAAGTGAACCATGAGGTTAACATACAGGACCAAAAAGAGTATTTTGCCTATACTTAATCTATGAGTTCACTTTTGACATGTTGTAACTTTGGATCCGCAATCCATATATCCTTGGACTAGAGTTTGTCTATCTTAAAGAGATGTTTCATGAGATCTACTTTATTGACCATGGGAAAGGTGGGTGTTTTAAAGGGGGTAAGGTGTGGAATATTCAATGGAAGAGGTCTCTTTTTGTTTGAGAGTTTGAGTTAGTTGTAAATCTTTTCAAATAGTGCGAGGGGTTTTCCTTTCGCACAAAAGTGATTAATAGGATTGGGATGGTGGGAAAGAAAGGCGAGTACTCAATTGCTTTTACTTCTTGTTTTCTCCTTCATACTAAGTTTGGTTTTAGTCTTCATTTGAATAGAATGCATTGGATCTTGTCTTGTCTCTAGTTTAGCTGAGCTCTGTCCAAGATTGTAGTCTTGTTTTGTCAACTTCTCCTTGATAAGTTTTTTAGAGAGAACATGTTTAAGGGTGATGTTCTTTTGGACCCAGTTGGGATGTCATATGGCCTACGTGATGGCTCCTTAGAGTCGGTTTCTCTCTTTTTTTATTTGTGAGAAAGTTATTAACCAAAGTTCAATTATTAAATTTATTTAATGATCAATGTATCTGGTTTAATTATTAACCAAATATATTAATCAATCTATGAATTTAAAAAGTAAATTTTATCTTATAATAAGAATCAGAGGGAGTATAATCCCTGAGTGACTAAGGTGGTCATTATTTGTTCTTGTTAGTGACGTTATGCTGCGTTTTAAGACTTTCTTATAGCTAAATGGCCGGATTAGAGGAGGGTACTTATGGTTTGGCATGGACATTGTTTTTTGGGTTAATATCATTTTATCCCTTGCCATATAAGCGACTTTTGGTTTTTTTTCCCTGTAATATTTTTTTGTAAAAACACCCTTGCCATTTGAAGATTCTATTGTTTTAAACCTTGAAGTCAAATGACACACGCCTGATGCTTATTTGGTGCGCTGACTGGATTTTTTTTGTGTTTTAAAATTTAAATATGCTGACATGACTTTATTATATCTATTTTGAATTATTTATATTTCCACATGTTATTTTATTTTCTTTTTTCATTTATTTTAATTTTAAATTATATTAAATTATTAAGAATACAATAGTTTTGGAAAAAAAAGCCAATAAATCTATTGTAAAAGCTGGGATCGAATCCACGGTCATAGGGGATTAGGGTGCCTTATTTTCCACTCGACCATTGTATGTTTGTTTGTTGTTATTGCCAACGAATTGTATATGTAGTAAATTGCAACAAATTGTGTTTTTATCCCTTCAATATTTTCATCCATTCTTTACACAATTTCTAACACCTAGTCACCACGGTGTTTTTCTCTACCTTCGGAAGTGGTCATGCCGGGGAGGTGCTATTTTTGCTGGTAGTGGTGTGATGTTCACATAATTCGGGCGAGATACATATGTGGGTCTCCAGCGAAGGACTCGTGATAGAGGTGGCTTCAAAGAGGTGACTGGCCGACAACGAGGAGCTCTAAGGACTGTTGCGGATCGGGAACGGCGGAGCTTCGCATTTGCAGTTCTCCTTCCACTTTTCTTTTCTTTTTTGTTGAGTTGAAGTTGTTGTTAATGACTTGTTTAAACTCCAAATTTAAAGTTTTGTTGTATGTTTGGTTTATGAAAGTTTGATTGGATTTGTTAATGGTTTTTTTGTTTGAAGAATCAAAGGTTTGAAGGTGAGTTATGTTCATTGTAAATTTCTTTGAAGGTGTGGTTTTGTTTTTGGTTTATGTATGAAATTCTGGTAGGTCAGACTTCAGATGACATGTCTAGATATCTGATCCAACATTTAACACAGCAAGGTATAAACATAGCAGACAAAAAAACAATAATCAACACCAGAATTGTTAACCCTGTTCTGTGACAAACACACCTACTCTGGGGGCAACCATGCCTGGAATGAAGTTCACTATCAGCAGTATCAATTCGAAGCTAAATAATCCCAGTTTACAACTTCTCACTTAATCCCTACCCAATGACCCTTCAAACTAGATCCTCTCTAGATATAGAATATCCCCATCCCACTTCCTAACACCGCAGTGATGTTGTACAGTTCTCTAGTCCCAGGAGCTGTAGCAACGACTTAATCACTCTCCTAATATTGATTACATTCTTCAGCATACTAAACTTGAAGTTACTTTAAAGCTTCCTTCAAGAACACTAAACCTCTTACCTATAGGCTTTAAGGTTCATATGGTAACCTTTCCACAGCTCTGGAGGTTTACCTCGGCAAACCCTAATGATTACATCTTGGAATGCTCGGTTGTTCACGCTAACTTAGGTTACAATGCTTCTATTTATAACGTATTCCCAATTGGATTTGGGCTTCTAATCGCATCATATTTGTTGTTACCTTTTATAGAAAGTCTTTATTCTTCAATATTCTTCTTGATTATTTTGTACCTTTTATTATGCGTCATTTAGGATTTGCATAATATTCTTCTGAATATTCTGCATCTGTTTAAATCAAACTGAATCTTCTTGAATACAACTTAGTAGGCGCAAATATCGAATACAACAAGTCTCGACATCTTCTAGGATATGTTGTTCCAGAAGTTGAATACCTTCAACCCAACATGTTTCATCATCTCCTGTACCGATTCTTATACAGACATACTATATTCCATTCTTGTAGCTAGTATTTGTTTTACAAAAACTAATGTCAATTCTAAAAATACAGAAGTTACAATGTATTTTGGTGTTTCAATGATGTTTGTGATCATGTTAGGTTGATGATGGTGAGTATTAGTGGTATGTTCATGAGGATGGTCGAGTTAATGTTGAAGGATTGTTTTATTTTTATGGTGAATAGGTGTGAGTGAAGAAAATTGTGGTTATGGTATATGTGTATTTGGGTTTCTTTTTGAGAAGGTGATTAGTGTTTTTGGAGTATGCTTTAGTGTAGGACTTACAGGGAAGCTACACCTGAAAGAGTGGAAGATAGTGTTTTTGGAATGAGTGTGCGTATTGGTATGGTTCCTTACCTTTGGTGTTTGACTTGTGTAAAAAAAGGGGATTTACTTGGGTGTTAGAAATTGTGTAAAGAGTGGAAGCAATTTACTACATATACAATTCGTTGGCAATAACAATAAACAAGCATACAATGTCCGAGTAGTAAAGAAGGCGCCCTCCATCCCCTATGACCTGAGTTCAATTCCAACTTTTGCAAAAGACTTATTGCCTTTTATGACCTGAGTTCAATCCCAACTTTTGCAAAAGACTTATTGCCTTTTTTCCAAAATTATTGTATTATTAATAATTTAATATAAATTAAAATAAAAATAAATAAAAATAAAATAAAATATCATGTGAAAATATAAATAATTCAAAATAGATTTAATAAAGCCATATCAAATATTTTGATATGCGTGTAAATATGAAGCACTTAGAAGACATGATCATTGTTTTGTCTTGAAAATAATATTTTAGAAAATCTATAAATTATTCATGTCCTTTTTATATTTGATTGGAGAACTCAATCCCTTGCCCGTCTAGCATCAATCTTTTGTCTAACTAAGTTAATAACAATTCAAGTGTCTCTGGTAATTTATTTTTTTTGGGTTGGAGTGATCTTGTTGTTTTCTTAAATGAATGTGTTTTTTTATATATCCATATACATAAAAAAAATTCAAAAAAGGTTAAAAGTGAGGTGAATATTTGAAAAATATATATTTAATTTAAAAAACAAAAATTAAAATTTTTTAAATTTTGTAGAGGTCAAAATAAAAGTGTGAGATATATTCTTTCTAACACAATTTATTTTAATTACTTTAGTTTTATGGTGTGATCTGTTGATGTCTCGATATGATTTCATCTATTTTGTAAAAGGTTCTATCTTTTTATCTTTAAAATAACAAAAGCTAATTTTATGACTAACAAAAATTTATCATTTTTAAATACATACTAATATTTACTCATTTTTATATTGCATGATATTCCTTTGTTAGATATGTAAATAGAAAAAAAATATATGATTAATTTACACAATCAATTTCTGCTTATTTATTGATATAGATAATTTTAATTCAGAACTATAATTGAAGTTCTTGCAAAATATATTGAATATGCTTAATTTTGTAGCTATGAAAAAACAAAAAGAGCAAAATACAATAAAATAAAAATGTTGGAGATATCTATCTCAGTTGCTGATTAAATGCAGAAACAACGACCCCAGTGGCATGTTGCATTCAAAGGAACATGGCACCAATCAGTTGAAGCACAATCAGAACTCGACTTGCAGGAATCCAAAAATGCTGTTATGCAAAACAAGAATAAATAAAAAGATAAAAATAAATTATTTAATTCAAAATTGTAAGATAAAGATAATTACCTCCTCTAACTTCAGTTGCAATGAAAAATAGAACAAAAGAGAGGAACATAGCATATACAAGCTTGAAAATTTTAGTCATTTATTTTTAGATGTAAGTATTACAAACATGCAATTATTTCATCACTATATAATGTAAAATTTCATGCTATGTCTACTTCAATATATTAATGTATATTGTTTGTCTCTAGCTTATTAGATTGATAGTATAACCTTTTTCTCACATAAAAATATTGTTGGCAATTTTTGTTTTTGTTTCATGGGTAATTAAGGGTAGAGGCTAGACAAACTGTGTTTATTTTTTAATTTTTTTTTATGACCAATGTTTGATTAGTTTTTTTTTTAATTTTCTTTTTAGCTTTTCATGATTGACATGGAGCAAAATGAAAATTCATGATAATTGTACACTCATGGCAAACGTTATTGTACGATTAATGCATCAATGCAGTGACCACAAGTTTTGATTTGTATTGTATATTGAATATTGTTTAACTTCTAATATCTAATTCAATGTAGAACCTCTTAGATGGGATAGAAGAACACATGTTCCTCGCCAATGCTCCCTTGACGAGACTGAAGGATAGAAAAACACTTAGAAGGGGGGGGGGGGGGGTTTGAATAAGTGTAGCTTTAAAAACTTGACCGATAAAAATAAATTGCATTGAATAACCATTGTTACCATTGTATTTCTCAGCAGAGCCAGATGTAGATGGAGTTGGATTTGCTTGAGATTCACCAGCCATCTTTTACTGAAGCGTTTTTCTCTTCCTGAATCTTTTCTAAACACGGTTAAGTGTTTGCACCTTAGAACCGGCGCTCTGATGCCAATTGAAGGATAGAAAAACACTTAGAAAGGGGGGGGGGGGGTTTGAATAAGTGTAGCTTTAAAAACTTGACCGATAAAAATAAATTGCACAGTTATTTTTATCCTGGTTCGTTGTTAACTAAACTACTCCAGTCCACCCCCGCAGAGATGATTTACCTCAACTGAGGATTTAATCCACTAATCGCACGGATTACAATGGTTTTCCACTTAGTCCGCGACTAAGTCTTCTAGAGTATCCTGATCACAACCTGATCACTCCAGGAACAAATGCTTAGACACAAGCTAAGACTTTCTTAGAGTATCCTGACCACCACGTGATCACTCTAATTACAACTGCTTAGACACAAGCTAAGACTTCCTAGAGTATCCTGATCAACACTTGATCACTCTAGTTACTTACAAATTAATGTAATCAAATAAGAGTTTTACAATGCTTCTTAAAAGCTATAATCACAACAGTGATATTTCTCTTAACGTTTAAGCTTAATCTCACTAATATATTACAACAGCAATGTAGTGAGCTTTGATGAAGATGAAGATTCTGAGCTTTGAATAGAACAGAGTTTCAGCAAGTTAATATGAGTTGTTTTGTTCCAGAATCGTTAACCTTGCTTCTCATCAGAACTTCATATTTATAGGCGTTTGAGAAGATGACCGTTGAGTGCATTTAATGCTTTGCGTGTTCCGTACAGCATCGCATTTAATGTTATACGCTTTTGTCAACTACCTCGAGCCTTGTTCACGCTGTGTCTACTGACGTTGCCTTTAATAGCTTCTAACGTTCCTTTTGTCAGTCAGCGTAGCCTGCCACTTGTACTTTCTTCTGATCTGATGTTTGTGAATACAACGTTTGAATATCATCAGAGTCAAACAGCTTGGTGCAAAGCATCTTCTGATCTTCTGACCTTGAAGTGCTTCTGAGTGTGATACCATCAGAACTTCAGTGCTACTGCTTCTGATCTCAAGTTCTTCTGATGCTTCCATAGACCCATGTTCTGATTCTGCCTTGACCATCTTCTGATGTCTTGCCAGACCATGTTCTGATGTTGCATGCTGAACCTTCTGAGACAAAGCTTCTGAGCGCTGAATTATGCATACTCTTTATATATTTCCTGAAAAGGAAATTGCATTTGATTAGAGTACCATATTGTCTTAAGCAAAATTCATATTATTGTTATCATCAAAACTAAGATAATTGATCAGAACAAATCTTGTTCTAACAATCTCCCCCTTTTTGATGATGACAAAAACATATATAAATGATATGAATTTGCGATCAGAAAGAGCAGACGGCAAAAGACAAATTACACAGCTATAGCATAAGCATGTGAATATGTCTCCCCCTGAGATTAACAATCTCCCCCTGAGATAAATAATCTCCCCCTGAAATAAATACTCGAAGAACTTTAATAAAAGACTTCCCTGATTATTTCGGTAGAGACGATCACATAAGCTTCTGTCTTCAGAGAATTCATAGCTTCTGACTTCTGCTTCGATTGGACAGCTTCAGAACTTGAATTTCTTTAGATCCCTAGAACACTCATAGCTTCTGATTCCTGCTTCCATTTAGGACAGCTTCAGAACTTGAATTTCTTTGATCTTCAGAACATTCACAACTTCTGATTTCTGCTTCCATCTAGGACAGCTTCAGAACTTGAATTTCTTTGATCTTCAGAACATTCACAGCTTCTGATTTCTGCTTCCATTTAGGACAGCTTCAGAACTTGAGTTTTCTGGATCTTTAGAACATTCACAGCTTCTGATTTCTGCTTCCCTCGGATAGCTTCAGAGCTTTGAATTTCTACCAACATCACTTCATGCTAGATTTGTATCAGAACATTGTTGAATGTACCAGAGCATCATCAGAGCATCTCTACATCCTGAAATGTTACAGAACAAAAGCTAAACGACAAAAGTCAGCATGAACGAGTCAGAACATAAAATGTATATTAGAACACATGATATGTATCAGAGCCATATAGGCTAAAATAATGTATCAGAGCAAATAGAATTTTGTCAAAGCAAATAGACAAATTTTGGATCAAATTCTATTATCAGTGCTTCTGATTCTGAAGCTTGACAGCACTCAGCTTGCTTCAGTTTCCATAAGCTTATTCTTTTTACAGAATAACGCTTCTTATGGTTTTGCTTTGAAGATTCTCTTCACTTCTTTATACCTGCAAAATACTTAAACCATATAGAACTTGCAGTTCTTGTTAGTAAAAGCAACTAATTAAATCAAATCATTTATCATTTATCTTCTCCCCCTTTTTGTCATAACATCAAAAAGAATATTCCAAAAGATTCAGATGTATAAAACGACAAATAAAATCACTGGAATGTAAAAAACAAAGAAACTTTTCATTGATAATCAAAAGATATTACATGAGAAGATGTTTAACAAGCAGATGCAACAAGGAAAGAAAACTACTAAGACCAAAGACTAAGACCCTAGCTAAGACAAAATCTGCGCCAGCATGTCTTGAACCCTGTCATAATTTGCAGTTTTCCTTGCCATGAAGGAGTGAAACGCATCATTGACTGCTTCTTGGGCTTCCAGGCGAGGGGTCAGGGAGACTTGATTCTGATGCAGATTTTCCACAATCTCTATCAGAAACAACATTCTCAGCAGGTGAAGATGAAGAGATTTCTTTGGAATGGGTTGAGGGAGAGGAAAGGTTAGATGAAGAGGAAGTTGAGTCTTGAAGGTAAAAAGATGAGGAAGAAGATGGAGATGATGGAGGGCTTTCACCAGGGGGTTGAAACACACGTCTAGAATAGTTTCCAGACAACTTTGCTTCGAATGGATTCACCTTGAGAGGGTCATAGGTGATCTTTATCTTTTTGAGTTTGGAAGAAGATGTTTCAACAGCTTTTCTCTTTTTGTTTTGATCATTTTCATGGTTTCCTGGGCTTGATGAAGAGTTCATGATGGATTTGCAGATAATGAACAGCTAGGGTTTGATATGAATGCAGAGAGATAGAGAAGGAAAGCAAAGACAGAGTGTAATAGAGAAAATATAAGAGGGAAGGAGAAGCGTTTGAAGAGTATTTAAAAGAAAATGAAACAAATGATGGATAGCATTTAATGTTACGTGACATGAGGAGAGATAATAAAGACAAATGAGGTGACTAGCACAGTTACCTATGGTCGGCGTCCCTTCAACTGCACGCGCGCTTATCCATGAACAGTAAAGACAGGTTTACCATCCCGAGATAAAACGTTACAGCTGTTTTGCTTTAAAAGAGGTTATGAATCAACTTAGACAATGAAACGTTAGTAATAACCGAATCATAATTTCTAAAAGATTTTAATCAGAACTTCTGATTAAAAAATAATCCACTTTCATTTCAGAAGATACTCATACATAAGAATTTCTCATCTTCTCATTCTGGGCATAAATACATACTGATGTTCTTCAGAATGAACTTAAACCTATCTTCAGCCAGGGGTTTTGTAAAGATATCAGCCCATTGATGGTCTGTATCCACAAAGTTTAAAGATAGAACACCCTTCTGAACATAGTCCCTTATGAAATGATGTTTAATCTCAATATGTTTAGCTTTTGAATGAAGAATAGGATTCTTAGATAAACATATAGCAGAAGTATTATCACAGAATATAGGAATGTTACTCTCATATATCTGATAATCTTCTAGCTGACTCTTCATCCAGAGCATCTGTGTACTGCAACCAGCAGCAGCGACATATTCTGCTTCTGTTGTTGATAGAGCAATAGTTGCTTGCTTCTTGCTATACCAGGAGATCAAATGACTTCCAAGAAATTGGCAACTTCCTGAAGTACTTTTTCTTTCAATTCTGTCTCCAGCATAGTCAGCATCGCAGAATCCTACTAAGTTGTATTCTTTAGATTTTCTGTAAACTAAGCCAACATTAGTAGTACCTTTCAGATACCTTAGAATTCTCTTAACAGGAGTTAAATGAGATTCTCTAGGGTCTGATTGGAATCTAGCACACAAACAAACACTGAAAAGAATGTCAGGTCTAGAAGCAGTCAAATATAGAAGAGATCCAATCATACCTCTGTATAACTTCTGATCTACCTTCTTACTTACCTCATCCTTACCTAGGATGCATGTTGGATGCATAGGAGTTTTGGCTTCTTTGCAGTCTAGAAGATTAAACTTCTTCAGAAGTTCCTTCACATACTTGGTTTGGTGAACATACGTTCCTTCTGATGTTTGATTTATTTGTATTCCAAGGAAATACTTGAGTTCTCCCATCATGCTCATTTCAAACTCAGCCTGCATAGACTCAGCAAACTCCTTTCCAAGTGTAGCATTAGATGTTCCAAAAATAATATCATCTACATATATTTGACAAATTAAAATATCCCTTTTAAAGGTTTTACAAAAGAGAGTAGTGTCCACTTTTCCTCTAGTGAAACCATTATCCAGAAGGAAAGAACTTAAGCGTTCATACCAAGCTCTGGGAGCTTGTTTCAATCCATACAACGATTTCTTTAGTTTAAAAACATGATTAGGAGACATAGAGTCTTCAAAACCAGGAGGTTGATGGACATAAACTTCTTCATCTATATAACCATTTAAGAAGGCACTCTTAACATCCATCTGATAGAGAGTGATGTTATGTTGAGTGGCAAATGAAATTAATAGACGAATAGATTCTAACCTGGCCACTGGTGCAAAGGTTTCTGTATAGTCAATCCCTTCTTGCTGACTGTAACCCTGAGCCACCAGTCTGGCTTTGTTCCTTACCACTTCACCTTTCTCACTGAGCTTGTTTCTGAAGACCCATTTTGTACCGATTATATTGAATCCATCTGGTCTAGGAACAAGATCCCAAACATCATTCCTTGTAAACTGATTCAGTTCTTCTTGCATAGCAATTATCCAGTCTGGATCTTCTAGAGCATGATCAACAGAAGTTGGCTCGATCAAAGATACAAGACCTAATTGACAGTCTGCATTGTTCTTAAGGAATGCTCTTGTTCTGATTGGATCATCCTTCTTTCCAAGAATGACATCTTCTGAATGACCAGAAATGAGTCTGGATGATCTTCTGACAGATGGTTCTTCAGAAATGCTTAGATTCTCCAGAGAAGCTGATACTTGATCTTCAGATTCTTTGCTTCTGAGAAGCTCTGCTTCTGATGCGTTGCTTCTTGGCTCAACAACTTCTGATACATCAATATCACAATCTGCAAAATTATCATACTGCTTTGGTTTTTCAGAACCAAGCTTATCATCAAACCTGATATTGATTGATTCTTCTACAGTCAATGTTTCAGTATTGTATACTCTGTAGCCTTTTGAGCGTTCAGAATATCCAAGAAGGAAACATTTTTGTGCTTTGGAATCAAATTTACCAAGATGATCTTTAGTGTTCAGAATAAAGCATACACATCCAAAAGGATGGAAATATGAAATGTTGGGCTTTATATTCTTCCACAATTCATAAGGAGTCTTATTTAGAATAGGTCTGATAGAGATTCTATTCTGAATATAGCATGCAGTGTTTATTGCTTCTGCCCAGAAATGTTTAGCCATATTGGTTTCATTGATCATGGTTCTGGCTATTTCTTGCAGAGTCCTATTCTTTCGTTCTACAACTCCATTTTGCTGTGGAGTTCTAGGACAAGAGAAATCATGGGCAATACCATTTTCTTTGAAGAACTTTTCAAAGAATCTGTTCTCAAATTCACCACCATGATCACTTCTAACCTTTATGATTTTACACTCTTTTTCAGATTGAATCTGAATGCAGAAATCAAAGAACACTGAATGAGACTCATCCTTGTGTTTCAAGAATTTTACCCATGTCCAGCGGCTATAATCATCTACGATGACTAATCCATATTTCTTCCCTCTGACAGATGCTGTTTTTACTGGGCCAAACAGATCAATGTGCAAGAGTTCTAATGGCCTTGAGGTAGAAACAACATTCTTGGACTTGAATGCAGGTTTGGAGAACTTGCCCTTCTGACATGCTTCACAAAGAGCATCTGATTTGAATTTCAGATTAGGGAGTCCTCTGACAAGATCCAGTTTGTTAATCTGAGAAATCTTTCTCAAACTAGCATGACCTAATCTTCTGTGCCAGACCCACTGCTCTTCAGAAACAGACATAAGACAAGTCACCTTCTGACTCAAAAGATCTTGCAGATCTGTCTTATAAATGTTGTTCTTCCTCTTGCCGGTAAATAGGATTGAGCCATCCTTCTGATTTACAGCCTTGCAAGACTTTTGATTAAAGATTATATCATAACCATTGTCACTCAATTGACTGATAGATAAGAGGTTATGTGTTAATCCTTCTACAAGAAGTACATTTGAAATGGAAGGAGGGTTACCAGACTTTATAGTTCCAGAGCCAATTATCTTGCCCTTCTGATCTCCTCCAAACTTGACTTCTCCTCCAGACTTAAGCACCAGGTCTTGGAACATAGACCTTCTTCCTGTCATGTGTCGTGAGCATCCAGAGTCCAGGTACCATGACATGTTGTGCTTTGTCCTTTTTGCAGCCAAGGATATCTGCAATAGGAATAATCTTATCCTTAGGTACCCACATTTTCTTGGGTCCTTTCTTGTTAGATTTTCTCAAGTTCTGATTGAACTTGGGTTTAACATTGTAAGCAATAGGAGGAACAGCATGATAATTCTTAATGTGAGTTTCATGATATTTCCTAGGTTGTGTCACATGCTTTTTGGTGTGTGTAACGTGAAAGCTTTGTGCATGTGATGTGTGTTTAATATCATGGGAGTGGCCAAATTTAAATTGGTTATACAGAGGCTTGTATGATATTTTCATATCATCCACAGATTCAAGCTTGTATGGGATTTCACCCTCATAACCAATGCCAACTCTTTTGTTTCCAGACACAGCATATATCATAGAAGCTAGCTGACTTCTGCCAATACTTCTAGATAAGAACTTCCTGAAACTTAAATCATATTCTTTCAGAATATGGTTTAGACTAGGAGTGGATTTTTATGAATCAGAAGGAGATCCAACATTATTGGATAATTTTAAAAGTTTTTCTTTTAATTCAGAATTCTCCAACTCAAGCTTCTTTGTCTCAAATTCAAATAGCTTTTTCAGCTTTTTCTATTTGAGACTAATCTGAGACTTGTATTCCAGAAGTTCTGTTAGACTGGAAACTAACTCATCTCTAGTAAGTTCAGAAAATACCTCTTCAGAATCTGATTCTGATGTAGATTCTGATCCATCATCTTCTGTCGCCATCAGCGCAAAGTTTGCCTGCTCTCCTTCAGAGTCTGATCCTGATTCTGATTCAGAATCATCCCATGTTTCCATAAGACCTTTCTTCTTATTAAACTTCTTCTTGGGATTCTCCTTCTGAAGTTTCGGACACTCATTCTTGTAATGTCCAGGCTCATTGCACTCATAGCAGACAGCCTTCTTCTTGTCAGATCTTCTGTCATCAGAAGATTCTCCACGTTCAAATTTCTTTGAACTTCTGACGCCTCTGAACTTCCATTGCTTGTTCTTCCAGAGTTGATTTAGCCTTCTGGAGATCAAGGACAGTTCATCTTCTTCTTCAGATTCTGATTCTTCATAATCTTCTTCTCTAGCCTGAAAAGTGTTAGTGCATTTCTTGATATTGGATTTTAATGCAATAGACTTACCTTTCTTTTGAGGCTCGTTTGCGTCCAGCTCAATTTCATGGCTTCTCAAGGCACTGATAAGCTCTTCCAAAGAGACTTCATTCAGATTCTTGGCAATCTTGAATGCAGTCACCATTGGGCCCCATCTTCTGGGCAAACTTCTGATGATCTTCTTTACATGATCAGCCTTGGTGTAGCCTTTGTCGAGAACTCTCAATCCAGCAGTCAAAGTTTGAAATCTTGAAAACATCTTTTCAATGTCTTCATCATCCTCCATCTTGAAGGCTTCATACTTCTGGATTAGTGCAAGAGCTTTGGTCTCCTTGACTTGAGCATTTCCTTCATGAGTCATCTTCAAGGACTCATATATGTCATGGGCCGTTTCCCTGTTAGATATCTTCTCATACTCAGCATGAGAGATAGCATTCAGCAAAACAGTCCTGCATTTGTGATGATTCTTGAAATCTTTCTTTTGATCATCATTCATTTCGCTTCTCGTGAGCCTTACACCAGTAGCTTTAACCGGATGTTTGTAACCATCCAACAGAAGATCCCATAGATCAGCATCTAGACCAAGAAAGTAACTTTCCAGTTTATCTTTCCAGTATTCAAAGTTTTCACCATCAAATACTGGTGGTCTAGTATAACCATTGTTACCATTGTATTTCTCAGCAGAGCCAGATGTAGATGGAGTTGGATTTGCTTGAGATTCACCAGCCATCTTTTACTGAAGCGTTTTTCTCTTCCTGAATCTTTTCTAAACACGGTTAAGTGTTTGCACCTTAGAACCGGCGCTCTGATGCCAATTGAAGGATAGAAAAACACTTAGAAAGGGGGGGGGGTTTGAATAAGTGTAGCTTTAAAAACTTGACCGATAAAAATAAATTGCACAGTTATTTTTATCCTGGTTCGTTGTTAACTAAACTACTCCAGTCCACCCCCGCAGAGATGATTTACCTCAACTGAGGATTTAATCCACTAATCGCACGGATTACAATGGTTTTCCACTTAGTCCGCGACTAAGTCTTCTAGAGTATCCTGATCACAACCTGATCACTCCAGGAACAAATGCTTAGACACAAGCTAAGACTTTCTTAGAGTATCCTGACCACCACGTGATCACTCTAATTACAACTGCTTAGACACAAGCTAAGACTTCCTAGAGTATCCTGATCAACACTTGATCACTCTAGTTACTTACAAATTAATGTAATCAAATAAGAGTTTTACAATGCTTCTTAAAAGCTATAATCACAACAGTGATATTTCTCTTAACGTTTAAGCTTAATCTCACTAATATATTACAACAGCAATGTAGTGAGCTTTGATGAAGATGAAGATTCTGAGCTTTGAATAGAACAGAGTTTCAGCAAGTTAATATGAGTTGTTTTGTTCCAGAATCGTTAACCTTGCTTCTCATCAGAACTTCATATTTATAGGCGTTTGAGAAGATGACCGTTGAGTGCATTTAATGCTTTGCGTGTTCCGTACAGCATCGCATTTAATGTTATACGCTTTTGTCAACTACCTCGAGCCTTGTTCACGCTGTGTCTACTGACGTTGCCTTTAATAGCTTCTAACGTTCCTTTTGTCAGTCAGCGTAGCCTGCCACTTGTACTTTCTTCTGATCTGATGTTTGTGAATACAACGTTTGAATATCATCAGAGTCAAACAGCTTGGTGCAAAGCATCTTCTGATCTTCTGACCTTGAAGTGCTTCTGAGTGTGATACCATCAGAACTTCAGTGCTACTGCTTCTGATCTCAAGTTCTTCTGATGCTTCCATAGACCCATGTTCTGATTCTGCCTTGACCATCTTCTGATGTCTTGCCAGACCATGTTCTGATGTTGCATGCTAAACCTTCTGAGACAAAGCTTCTGAGCGCTGAATTATGCATACTCTTTATATATTTCCTGAAAAGGAAATTGCATTTGATTAGAGTACCATATTGTCTTAAGCAAAATTCATATTATTGTTATCATCAAAACTAAGATAATTGATCAGAACAAATCTTGTTCTAACAGAGACATCATTGTCGGACATATGACTCCTTACACAAGAGGGAATGAGTTATAAGAGTTTGAAAAACTTTGGTTGAAAATAAAATTATTTGCAAAATCAGAGTTTTAAAACATTTTTGTTAAATAAATGAATAAATAGAAAGCGAAAAATCAAAGGAAAGAAAATTACGAAAAAATAAAGAGATAAGAGAAAGAGAATAGGGCACAAGAGAATTATACAGGTTCGGCCTTAAGATGACCTACTCTTATCCCAAAGGATTATTCTTGAGAGTATCCACTAGACTGAGAGTTTTTAGAAGGATGTTGTGGTGTCGGTTTTTTTACCTCCCCGTTTCACTTGGGAGGACGGCACGCTAGACCCTTCACGCGAAATTTGGAAGGAGAATGCGCCCGGGATGGGATGAATTTTGTTTCAGTTCTTCCTACGATATCACACGAACTTTCTTATTGTCCTACGAGTAGGAAAGGGAAAAAAGATCT
This sequence comes from Vicia villosa, assembly GCF_029867415.1. NCBI lineage: Eukaryota > Viridiplantae > Streptophyta > Magnoliopsida > Fabales > Fabaceae > Vicia > Vicia villosa. The sequence continues at coordinate 182,571 of NW_026705623.1, read as the reverse complement.
CAACTAAACCCTAGGAGTTTGCTAAGTGTGGGGATTTCACTTAGACTAGAAATTCTGGAGTTCGGGGGGTCGGTTATACATAGGGAAGAGTTTAAGCACCCTACATATCCGTAGTACTCTACGGGAACCTTCTCTGTGTCATTGTGATTGTGTTTGTTGCTAATGATTGGGAAAGTTTCTCCTTTGTGTTAGGAGAGAGAATTGAATTGATTTAAAAAGACAGACAGACAGACAGACAAACTGACTATTTTTGGTATTTTATTAGCTCGCTGAGATTCCTTGTGAACCTCATGCCTACATATCCCTAGTGGAAGTCAGAGCTTAATGTAGTTCGGGGAACTAACTAGGGAAATTAATTATTTTTTGGTGCCTTGCTTGAAGCTCAAGGTTGAAGCTTTGAATTAAATCTCTGTTTACAGTAAAGAGACATGAAGTCATCTTTATAGAGATGTATTTCTACTATTCCACCACAAACATTTAAAAGAGTGACAGAATGATTGAATTCATTTCATTAAGAGAGTGACCTTACTTGTGTATTTGCAAGTATGCTAGTATCTCTTAAATGAAAGAAAAATGCTCGTCCAAATTAGGGAAAGTTAATCACATATCTGGTTACACTGCCAGCTCATGCCTTTCAAAATCCTAAATGGGAGACTTGATTGAAATATGAAATGTAATGTTTGTTTGTTTGAATGTGGTGAGATAGAAGAAAGATTTCTCTATAGAGATAAGCTATGTCTATCTACTGTATAAAAGATTTGATTTTTTAGCTGGCTTGAATGAGGCCCAAGCTTGAGGCTTTTTGATTTTATTGACTCTGGGAGATAACTTTACTGGGGAGAATTTAAACTAAGGAGTTTTTGTATTCTGTACAAAGCCCAGAATTGAGGCTGACTCTAGTTGGAGAGTTTTTATTTGATGGATTTTATTTGGTGTTCTGTACAAAGCCCAGAATTGTGGCTGACTCTACTTAGGGAGACTCTATTTATGTGCCTTGTATGAAGCCCAAGGTTGTGGCTAACTGCTGAGGATAACTGATTTTTTAAGACTATGAATGACTCTATTTGTGTGCCTTGTACAAAGCCCAAGGTTGTGGCTGACTCTTACTGAGGATGGTTATTAATTTGTGTCTTGTATGAAGCCCAAGGTTGTGGCTACTCTAGCTAGGGGAATATTATTTTCTGCCTTGTACAAAGCCCAAGGTTGTGGCGGACTTTTAAAGAAACAGAGTATGGAAGAATCTATGGGGAAAAGATCCTAGAGATTAGGAATCTTTGACACAGGGAAATATGGTTTATCAGCCTTGTACAAAGCCCAAGGTTGTGGCAAAAAAAATGAAAGATTCACTGGGGGAGTTTTATTCTGCTAGAGGTTTTAACAAACTAATTTATTGTTTTTATGTTTTTTGGAAGCTAACCCTTTCCAGGGATTTTGACTCAGCTGGAGAAATTGACTATTAAAAGACTGAATTTTTATCATGTTTTTTGGAGGCTGACCCTTTCCAGGGGTTTTGACTCTTTTGGGGAAAATATCTCTTAAGAGAATGAATCTTTGGTTTTGAAGGAGTGATTTTGGAGGCTAACCCTTTCCAGGGGTTTTTATTAAAATGAAAGAAAGAATGGCAGAAAGATTATCTAGTGGAGACTTCTTGTTTTAAAGCCCAAGATTAAGGCTGACTCTTGCTGGTGATAAGCAAATATAGATCCTAGACTCTGCTAAGGAAGATTGATGAAGATAAGGGTGACAGAGACTGTCCATGTCTCTCATTCCAAAAGGTATGCTCAATGTGAAATTGAGACATTCTTAGCTTGTTTAAAGTCTGGTTTAAAGAATGGAAGAAACTCACCAGGATAGGCTAAAAGGTAACTAAAGACCTGTTCCTATGTTTATAAGAAACCTGATGGGTCCTTGTATACAAGCTCAAGAGGAAGCTGGGAATACTTTTAAGAACCCTGTGGGTCCTTGTACAAAGCCCAAGAGGAGGCTAATCGAGGGTCATCGAGGGTCCTTGTTATAGCACAAGAGAAAGCTATGTGGTTTTGAACTTATTTTGGCTTTAAGCAAATGGGTAAGAGGTTTCACCGGGAATAATTCCTCTTTGGGTGGATGTGTCCTATTTTGAGTTCTAAGGCTTTTACCAAGATGTTTCACCGGGAATAATTCATCTTGGGGGTTTGAACTACAGATCTCTAATTAGGAAAGAGCCTTCACCGGGAAGACATTCTCAATCCTAGGCCATATTCCTATAATATATATATATATATATATATATATATATATATATAGTTTAACTGTCCTAGGGTTTACACTCAAACGTAGTTCTAATATATATAAACAGTTCTATATTTGACAGTAATTTAAATAAAAGACTGTAAATTGAAAGCTTGTAAAGCCTAACCTGGATGGAGTGGAGGCCTTTGAAGAAGTATGTACAAAGCCTTACCAGCAATTTTTGTTGTTTTATTGATAACAGTTGAATATTTATTATAAACAGTTAAAGGTTTTTGAAAACAGAAGAAGTGAAGATGGACAAAGGTCACATAGGTATCTGAAGAGTTTCACCGGGAATAATGCCCTTAAAATACCAGAAGAATGTTTTGAAAACAGAAAGAAGATTTTGTAAATATAATTTTTGAAAACAAACTATGAAAAGAAAAAGGTGTTGGGACTTACACTCTATTAGAGGCCCAATGAAAATGATTTACTGTTTATGGAAATAGATGGAAAATGATTGAAATGATATAAGGTTTTGTTGTTTGAAAACCTTAATCATCTGTTTAATCGGAGACTGAAAACAGTTTTGAATATTGACAAAAGTCAACTTAATTAAGGTAAAGATGAAATCTATACCTAATTAAGTCCTAAATAATTAGGGTTTTATCATAAGATTATTCACAAAATAATTAGGTTAAAACAAAATGAAGATATATATTTTCAAAGTATTTAAGAAAACACTTAAAACATACTATTTTAAACCTAATAAAAATATATGAAATAAATAATATTTTTATGATTTTTTGGATTATTCACAAAATAGATATATTAAATAACAAGTGTGTGAAAAATGAGGTGAAAATGATTTATTTGATAGGTTAAATAATTGTGTGAAGTTTGTGAATAAAAACAAAGAAAAATAGTGGTAAAAAATTGGGTTTGTCTCCTCCAAGGTTTGAACACACGCCCTCTAAGTCACTAGCTCAAAATAACACCACTGAGCCAACGCGCGCTTGGTGATTATAACACACCCATTTGGTTATGTTTCAAAACAAGTGGTAAATCATTGAAAAATAAAAGAATCAAAAAGTCTGGGGCGAGGGGGATTCGAACCCCAGACTTGAGGCATGAGGAGACTAAGGGCGTATGTGAGGCCACTAGGGCAAACGATGAATTCGTTTATAAAACGCATACCATTCAAAATAAAATAAACCTAGCCCATGGATTTGAATTTCGCGCGCCACCATAGTCATCTTCTTCCTCGAGCTCAAAGATTTTCAAATTTTCTAACTCTCTGGTTTCTCAACTAAATGGCATGATGTAAACATCAATCTTGCTCTAAATTTCCTCACGAATCCAGATATGTAACTAACATTTATTTATATTAACTATAGCTACCTAATTTCTCAGAAAATATGAAGAATATATGAACCCTAAATTTAAAATTAAATGACAAACAAGATGAATAAATGAATGATGATAGAGGGTTTTCAATCCTCTGATGATGCTGAACAAGATAGTATCGAGCTTTATCACAAAGAGTACTTAAATTAAAGAGGTGGAGTTGAGAAACTTACCTCTGAAAATGGAGGTCGTGAGGATGATAGAGAACACCTGGGTTTGTATGAGTGATCCCAAAAGCTTCCTTGGAACTCAGTGATGCTAACTGAATGCTTATTGTGACTTCAATCCTTCTGAATTGCTCTACCCAACACCTTCGATTTGAGCTTCAAGTGGACATGGAGGGTGATGAATCTTGAGTTACAGATGAGTTTCAACCATCTGAACAACTTCACTATGACCTAAGGAATGTGTTTGGATGCTTGGCTTCGTTGGAAACCTTCTGAATTGCTCTATGGACCTCCAACTGCAACAGCTCCAAAGTGAGAGCAACAATGGTGTTCCTCCACCTACAGAAGTGATCCAGGTGCTTGGATCACCTCAAATGAGCCCCCTTGAGATGTTAGAATGCTTACTTTCCAAAGAGAAGCTCTGGTTTGAAGAAAACGATTCTTCTTGCCAAAGAACTTTGAAAAACCATAAGCATGAGAAGAGAAAGAGAAAGCAAGGAATATGGTTGCTTTGGTGTGTTTTCTGAATGAGAAAGAGCCCTCTATTTATAGGCAAATGGTTCAGAGCAATTGAACATAGCAAGCTTGCTTAGTGAAGTGAGTTTGGTTTCTTAGCCATGAAGAAAATTTGAAAATATCCCAAATGCAATGATGCATTTTCGAGCTAGCTTCCCTAACCATTGATCTTGTGTGATCTTAGGGAACATTTCTGATGCAGAGGAGAGTTCTAATTGGCTTAGAGCAAGATTCCTTGATGATTCACCATTTGCCATAAATTCAAAAATGCAATCATTACATAATCACATGCCTTTGTTTTTGGGAATCTTCTCTAATCCTTATGCAATGATGAAATTGGATGTATGGCATATCTTCAGATGTATTAGAGGTCGGGTAGCATCATTTAGAGAAGTCACTTGCACAAAATTGCAAAGTTTCAAATTGCACATGACCTATAATTTTCACTTCAAGTGCCTAACTTTGATCAATCATATCTCTTAGCTCAAAATGAATTTGGAGAAGGTTGAGCACAATTTGGAAAGCCCTTAATATGTACTTTGATTCATTAGTTTGGTGTTTGCCCAAATTCTTTAGGGAAATTAGTGAAAAAGTCCCATAAAGTTTGAAGAAAACTAGGGTTTTCTTGCATGTTTTGTGAAGGCAGCCACTTTGAAGCTCCATAACTCTTCAATGGTTGATTTTTAGCCAAAACATTATATGTGTCAAAGTTGTTTATTGGATCAAAATCTAAAACTTTCATGTTGGAAGTTTTTTTCAGTTTGTAGGTGAAATTTTCAGAAAATCCCTTCCAAAGTTTGGCAAAAATCACTTGAAAACACTTAGAAAAATTTCTAAGTATGAAAAGTCAAACTTTTGACTTTTGATTCTTGATTGATTTTCTTGATTTTCCTTGATCAAATGACTTCAAATATCATATATTGATGATTTAAAACTTCAAAAGTCATGGTTGACCAAAATTTCCAAAAAGTCAAAGGTGATCCTGTGCAGTTGACTTTTTTCAGATGAAGTGAATTCTTGGACTTTTGTGATGAATCAAAATCTCCTCTTCAAATGAGTGATGTGAATGAATTATATTAAGGTAATAGAAGCTCTTGAGTCATGTTTTGAGTTTTGGATCCATGTCCTGATTAAAAGTCAATTGTCTTGGTGAATTAGGTCAAAAACCTTAATTGTCGACCAGATGAAATTGATGACTGTAGGCCTTGGATTGGGTTGTAATGCCCAATGGATATTGTCATATGATCTATTTGAAGATGATTGATGCCTTTGAGTGATCCCCTGGAGTTTTCTAGGGTTTCCCAAATGTGATCCCTGATTTTAGTCCTTGATGGGGGCTTAAAACCCTATACTGGGTATCAGATGAACAAGTGACTGCTCTGAGTATCTATCTTGTCTTTGATGAAAAGTCTAAAAGATATGACATCTCAGGGGGGTCAAAAATTAGGGTATGACAGATGTGCCAATGAACCTCCTTATATAAGGAAATGACGTTTTCAGGCTAACTTCTAACAAAACACCGAACAAAACAAAAAATTTCTACGGGTTGATCTCAAACCAAGGCGGAGTTTTGAGTTAGTTATCCTCTAAATCGAATCGAAGTTTTACACAGGCAAAACACGAACAAAAATTATATTTTTATCAGGCTGATCTCAAACCTACTGAGCTTTTACATCAAGCTGAACTCAGGAATCAAGAGATATTTTAACTGGGCCACTCTACCATATAAGAACTTAGGCGGCGCTTATAAGTGTTGTTTATTCTAGTACTACTATAGGTATAGACAACGCTTTTTTAATGTAAAAGCGCATGCTTAAGTGCACTTTACGCTGCCCTTTTTGTTAAAAGCGTTGGCTTTAGTGCACTTTAGGAAACACTTCCTACTAAAAGCGTTGGCTTAATTGCATTTTAAGCAGCAATTCCTGTTAAAAGTGATGACTTAAGTGCACTTCAGGCATCACTTTTTGTTAAAAGCGCTGACTTAAGTGCACTTTAGGCAGCACTTTATGTTAAAAGCATTGGCTTAAGTGCACTTTAGGTATCACTTTTTTGTTAAAGAACTGACTTAAGTGCACTTTAGGCAACGCTTTATGTTAAAAGCGTTGTCTTAAGTGCACTTTAGGCAACACTTTATGTTAGAAGCGCTGGCTTAGGTGCACTTTAGGTAGTGTTTTTTATTAAAAGTCCTGGCTTAAGTATACCCTAGACTACGCTTTATGTTTAAAAATGTTGTCGTAAGTCCTCTTTAGGAAGCACTTTCCAATAAAAGCGTTGGCGCAAGTCCTTTTTAATATCAATATCAAATTTTTCTCTTCATTTCAAATATTATAAATTCTAGAATTCTCATAATCATTGATAAATATTGTATGATGATCAATAATAACCACAAGTGAACTAACTTGAATTTGCATAAATTTCATAATCTCTATAATACAATTTCAAAATTACATATATGGAGAAAAATGATAACCTATATCTATTTAAAATTATCTAATTCCATGATATATTGAAGTATAATTCCTTCTTTTTTGATAATATGATATGTAATTACTTCAATAATGTCTTCTTTCAAATCTTTCATTTTTATATATCCTACACATAAGACATTTACGTGATCAATTAGCTTATGTCATATATATCATATTTATTATATTTCAATCAACATTTTAGTGAGCAATCATCATATGTGATAAAGAAATTTTGAAACTAGTAAGTATCATATTTATATATATGCCAATTGAAAATTTTAGTTCACCAAAATGCATATTTTCAATGATTGCATTTAAAGTGGTGGGATAAGCCATTTGAAAGTAAGCCAAAATGACACTCAAATATTATATCTGTATCATATTTTTTTGGAAAAATCAATTAATTAACCTTTAACTTATAGGATCACAATTGATAACTTACAAACTTCTCTAAGCAACTATTATTTGACATATATGTATTCACTCTAATTCTCCTTAATTTTATTCAATTTATCTTTCAAGTAAGTAACACTTGAAGTCATCAAAGTACTGCATAAAATAACATAATATGATTAAGTTAAAATTAATTAGATAAAAAATCAGTAAGTATCAAAATAATAACTAAATGATAAAGTCATACCATTTTTAGAATATGATATTCACTATGTACTCTAATATGTGTAATGTTGTTTGATTTAGTCTTTGATACTCAAGCTCTTATTTGATAATGTTCCACTATTTTCTTTATATTGAAACATTTTCATTGACAAACAAACAAGCATCAAATTAAATTTATTATTACTAAAGTTATCTTACAATTAAGAGAATCACTGTAACCTCTCTCTTGTCTCAAAATAAAGAAAATGCCACAATGCTTCCAACATTCATTATTTTGAATTGGATAAAATAAAATTTAGTAATTGAATTAGATCCAAAACCACCAAGTTAATAGTAAATCTTACAATATCACATATTGCTTTTATTGTCCTACATGTTTCAATTCTTCATACAATTCTTACTTTTACTTTATATAGATATAATTAAAAAAAATTGTATACTTTTTTAACATGGTTCAATCTTAACAACTATTAAGAATTGATTTCTAAACTCATTATAGTTATTTGTAACCAAACCGAAACTTCACTAAAAACTCACAAAATTAAAAACTAAACCCTAAAGAATCAAATTAAAAATATTACATTACAAACACAGAAAAAGAAACAAAAAATTTCATTGTAAGCTCAAAGAAAAAGAATCAAAATATTTCAAAAATCTTAAATAATAAAAAAAATCATAAAACGTACAAAAGGAAAGAGAATAAGTGAAAAACTCTTAAATAATGGAAAAGAAGGGAATGAAAAATAAGAGAAATAATTGAGTTGAAAGATAAATAATTTTGTATTTTTTTAAGTTTATTTTTAAAATATTTATTAACTATTAAATAAGATAATAATAGCAAGAAATATAGTTGAGTGATTGAGAAGTTTGTGGATATCCCTAAAAGCATGGCTTCGATCCCCTGTTATAGCATTTTTGTAGAATTTAAATTATATATATAAACGAAATTTCAGGGGTTCGATTCTCACATATATTAATTTTTTCAGAAATTTTAATTAGTTAAAACTTTAAAGATTCTAGGTGTACATTAGACAATATTTTTAATTTATTTGCAGTCGCCGCCTAAAGTACTACTTAAGACAACGCTTTTATTTATTAATAAGTGCTGCCTAATGTACTATTTAAGGCAGTGCTTTTAATTATTAATAAGCGCTGCCTAATATACTACTTAAGGCGACGCTTTTATTTATCAATAAGCGCAGCCTAATGTACTACTTAAGGCAACGCTTTTATTTATTAATAAGCGCCGCCTAATGTACTACTTCAGGTAGTGCTTTTATTTATTAATAAGCGCTGCCTAATGTTGATTTTTTTGAAAATTTTAATGATTCTATGTGTGTATTAGACATTGTTTTTTGTATATTTAAGGGTGCTGCCTAATGAACTACTTAAGGCAACGCTTTTATTTTTTAATAAGTGATGCCTAATGTACTACTTAAGGCAGCAATTTTTTTATTAATAAGCATTGCCTAATGTATTACTTTGAGAGTGCTTTTATTTATTAATAGGCGTTGTCTAAACTAAAAGCGTTTTTAATATATAATTTTTAAAAATTATTATTTTTTATTTAACATGCAACAATACTTATATTACAAAGCGTTGCCTATGTGTAGACCTTATGCCAACGCACATTATCAAAAAGTGATGTCTAATGTCCTCTTTTATTTTTAGCAGCGTTTTTATGCGCTGGTAAAGAAGGTGCTTCCTAAACTCTTTTTGGCATACCTGGTCTCAAAACGATAGAGCTTTTAACAAGGTTGAGCTCAAAGTCCTGTTTGTAACTATGAGATGCAATCTAATAGAGGAAAATAGGATTACTGAATTTTTTCTCCTTTTTGTGCTAAGTTTCTTAAATTATTAAAATGTTGGAAAGAGAAGATATGAATGTTACTTAGGAACAATGTTAAGTGCATAATTTTAAAGTGCATAAAGTAAAGAACACAAGAGATTTATACTAGTCCCCCTTTTCAACTCGTCTACTCCTTACAGGATTTTCCACTATATATGTTTAGATTCTTGTACAAGTCTTACACCAAGACCTCTTTACAACCTTCTAAACATACACAAACACCAAAGTCTATGGTGAAGTTTGAATCACCCCGACTAAAAGAGCCTTTTATTTATATTTTCAAGATTTTCCCTTAACTTAATTTAAGGCTTCACTTTGATAACTTATCAAATGAATGTTACTTTTTAGTTCCTAAAAAACTATTTCATTATCCAAACTATAACTTATCCAAATTGATAACTTATCTAACGAAAGTCATTTATGTTGGATAATACTATAAAACTTTTAAAATTTGGATAACTTATCTAATGAATGTTACTTTTTAGTTCCTAAAAAACTATAAAAAACTATTGAATTAAAATTTCTTTTAAAATATGTTGGATAATACTATAAAACTTTTAAAAACCTATGTTCAAATGCCTGTGTTGGATTAAATATTGTTTAAATTGTGTTAATTTAGTGTTGATGACAAAACTCTGTTAATGACAAAATTGAGTTGCATTGTGTTGGTTTAAATTACTTGTGCTAATGATAAAACTATAAAGCATCATTCATTCCTAAAAAAAAAATTCAACCCATGTGTTCAATGCATCATTCATGTCTAAACAATTTTCAAACCACATGTTCATGTCATCATTGCACTATAAACCTCTCATGAACAACCTTTATTGCAAATCACTCTCATACGCTGGTTATAATTTTTCTTGAATATCAAATTCCTGCCATAATGAATAGCATATGCCATTATACCTTCTCGAAAATCTTGCTTTGTAGCAAAATATGTCCCACATTCCCACTTGTCACCCTCTATTCTTTTTGTAAGCTGAAGGCTTTAAAAATAGAATTTGAACAATCTTCATCTTCATTGTCATACTCATTAGGTAACTCATCATAGTTATATTCTTCAATGTCACTTGAACCTCTATAGTTTACCTTTGTCTCATTATATTCATTCACATCATCACTTAAATTCACTTCTACACTATATTCAGCTGGTCCTGGTTGTTTGAATGGTCTTCCAACCGTGCCTTATATTTTTCTTTCCCATTTTCTTGCCTTTCACTTGGCCTTTCCGTTTCTTTTTCCCTTGTTTCCCTTTCTCTTCACACATTCCTTCTCTAATAATTCTTCACCATCAAAAAAAATTCAACAATACCTATATCATCCTTTAAATCTTCAATGTTTTACTTCTAAGGAATTTTTTCACTAGCATCATTTGTTATATGGTTCCAATTTAAATCTACATATGTTTCAGTGTTACAATCTAGTCCCACGTATGTTTCAGTGTTGCAATCTAGTTCCACATCTATTTTAGGGTCACATTTCCAAACATATTATAGTCCATTGTAATATAATTTCTTAACCTCAAGCAATTCACCCCGATGATATAAAATACTCTCAATACTTTCATCTACGACTATTAAAGCTAGATAAGTAGATGTTGAAAGAATCAGGGAGACAAAGATGCCAAAACTAACAAGTTCATATATTTAACAAGTTTAGATCTTCATACCTTTTGAAGAATGGAGATGAATAATTTTCCATCTTTGTCCGTCTTCTCTTTGTTCGTTTTTGTGTTATCTTCGTTCGTGTTCGTCTCCTAGGAACTTACGGTTTTGCTCTTCATTTGTATTCTCTACCTTCATTTTCGTGTTTGCAACAAATAAAATGGAGACTAAGCTCAACTCATTTGTGTCTTTTGACTGTTTCTAGATGATAATAACTTCTAAAAAATGTCATGTTGGATATATTATACTAATTAGATTCCTACACAACCACAACTTTATGTTTTTACACAAAATTTAACACAAAGCACCAAGTTGGCTAACATAATAGTTTTTGAAGGACTAAATAGTAACATATATTATCTAGGGGACCAAAGTGAACCCATAACTTAAGTTAAGGGAGCAAAAGATGATTATTGAAGAAACTAACAACCAAAAATAAAAAATTTGAACCTCAAAATAGATCAGCAACTACAAGATTCTATGTTTATAGAAATTAAAATACACCGAATCACTAAGAGACCCTTAAAAACTTGCAAATGAGATGTCCTTGTAGTCTTTTGTTATGCTTGTCATAATATTAGTCCATTTTTAACATGTAGTATCTTTGGATCAACAATCCACGTGATAATTGATTTTCTATACTATTAAAAAAGGATTAATACTCATTTTCTTCACTATCATATTGGGCGCATTCAAAAAATAACCTTGTAAAAAAACACAGGTTTCATTCTTTCCTTCTCAATATTTCTCTATTTTGGCCCCTGAGTGGATTTGATCAACAAAATGTGATATGGCGCTGGTACATTTGGCATTATGTTATTTATTTTACTTTGACCTTGAAATGCCAACTAGGATATTCTATTTTATTTTTTATTTTTTTTAATTCCATCGTACTTTTATTATTATTTTTTTTTAAGTTTGAAGAAATTGAAAGTTTAAAAATTCAAAAATTTGTGATCCATGACCATTAGCATGGATGGGGTGGGGTGCTTACCACTAAGCCAATTGTTTTTATTATTTATTTTTTTCTCAAATATATATACTAGACAGAAATTTTATCATATTTAGAAAATCTTATTTTAAATACATTTTTATATAAATTATTTTAATAATATTTAAAATGAGTATATTATACATTATTATTCTCTTTGTCATATTTGAATATTCATTTTATTTAATATTAATACATTAATATATTTAAACATTAATTTTATTTAATTATTACTGAAAACATTAAAATTATGATGTTACATAAAAACATATATTTATTTAAATATTAATTTTTAATGGTTTAAACATTTCAATGGATTTACAATATCTATTTTACATTATTGTTCTCTTTGTCATATTTATGTCTCTTTAAATATTTTAAAAGTAAATTTCAAACATATCTCATGCAAGGAATTTTAATTTGTGTCAATATTATTCAAATATATTTCATGGAAGTAATTTGAAATTTGAAACTAGTATATTTATTTAAAATATACCATGGAAGATATTTACAAAACAATTAAATATATAAAATATTTTATCCATGCTACGTACTTATTTTAACCAACCAAACTATTATATATTTATAGATTAACATTAAATATATAATAGGAGAAAATATATATTTAAACTAAAAAAATAGATTAATTAAAGAAAATAAAACTTCAAATAATACATAGATAAAATCAGTTTTGGAAATAAATATAAGTTTTAAGTATGGAATAATTGAACCCAATACTTAAATCATCATGAGAAAGAAAATAAGTCACAAGAAATAAAATGGCCTAGTGGTAGCCATTCCCTCCGTGTATGTTAGTGGTCTTGAGTTTAACACCCTTTTGCCACAAAATTTAGGATTATTAAAATTTTATTATCTTCAAACTTAAAAAAAAAAAAAAAAAAAAGGCAATGTGGAATTATAAAATAAAATAGGGGAATCTTGAAAAGGCAATGAAGGAATCCGTGTTTTTTTACAAAGTTGTTTTTCGAAATCGCCCAATATGACAAAGCGAAATTGGGTATTAACCCTTAAAAAAATACATCCTTGACTCTAAAGTGGGGGATTCTTCTTACCGGTTTCTTAAGGGTCTTTAGAAGAAAGTGAGGCTCTAGCCATCTTAATTCCTTTTGGGATAATTCTTTGTTAGGGTTTGTCCCTTTTAAAGAGATGTTTCATAAGATTACCTTATCGATAATCATCGAGTTAGGACCGTGCGAGAGCTAGGTTGGTGTTTTAGAGGGGGCTGGGTAAGGTGGAATATTAGGTGGATGAAGTCTTTCTTTGTTTGAGAATTTGAGTTGGTTGTGAATTTTTTTTAAGTAGTGTAGGTGATTATCCTCTCGCACAAGAATGATGGTTGGAAGTGGGAAGTTAGGAAGTAAGGTGAATACTCAGTTGCTTATCTTTCTCTCATTCATACTAAGCTTGATTCTAGTGTTCCTTTGAATAGAGTGGATAATGCCATGTCTTGTCTATAGGGGTACTTAAGCTCTTTCCAAGATTTTAGTCTGTCAACTTTTCCTTGATAAGTTTTCTTTTAAAGAGAATCAGTATAAGTGTGGTATTCTTTTGGACCCGTTTAGAATGTTCTGTGGTCAATGTGGTTGTTTCTTAGAGTTGAATTCTCATTTTTTTTGTTACTCGTAAAATTGTTTTGGCTTTATGGTTTATGATCCTTAGGTGGCAAGAGTGGTCCTTTATTCTTTCTAATGACTTTATGTTAATTTTTCAGGCTTTCTTAGCCCTAATTGATTGCTTAGGATTAGAGGAAGGTAAGTTATGGTCTGACATGTGGTGGTTTGGCCTTTTTAATAATCATGAAACGATTTGGTTTTTTCAGGTATGCGTGTAAACATGAAAGACTTAAAAGATATGATCGTTGTTTTGTCTGTGAAATGGTATCTTGAAAAATCTACGAATTAATGTCCTTTCTATATAGAGTGTCATTTCTATATTAATGTCCTTTTAAACCTTGTATGATTCATTAGCAGTTTGAGTGTCTAACTTTTTTTTGTCGGGGTTGGAGTGTTTTTTATATTTTCCTAAATGAATGTGATTTTTATACATTCATATATTTAAAAAATTCAAAAAAAAGTTTAAAAGCAAGGTGAATATATGAAAAATAAATAATTAAGTTTAAAAAAAAATTAACACTGTTGAAATTTTGTAAAAGTCAAAATAAAAGTGTGAGATATATTCTTTATAACACTTTACTTTAATTACTTAAATTTTATGATGTGTTGATGTCTCGATATGATTTCATCTATTTTTGTAAAAGGTTCTTATCTTTTTTTTTTTTGTTTGAAATAAAAAACCTGATTTTATTATTAACAAAAATTTATCTTTTTTGAATACATACTAATATTTTTTGTTTTTTATTTTTTATTGCATGTTATTCCTATGTTAAATATATAAATAAAATAAACATATAATTAATTTACACAATCATTTTCCGCTTATTTATTGATGTAGATAATTTTAATTAAGCACTATAATAGTAGTTCTTGCAAGATAAATTGAATATCCTATTATAGCTGTGAAAAATTAAAAAGAGCAAAAGACTATAAAATGAAATGTTGATAGTATTCAATACATCACTACCACATGCAGAAACAATGACCCCAGTAGCATGTTGCATTCATAGGAAGATGGCACCAATCATTAAGAGAACAATCAGAATTCGAATTGCAGGAATCGAAAAATGCTGTTATTCAAAACAAAAATAAATAAAAAAGATAACAATAAATTATTTAATTCTAAATTGTAAGATAAAAGTTCTTACCTCCTCTAACTTCAGTTGTAATAAAAAATAGAAGAAAAGAGAGGAACATAGCATATAAAAACTTAAAAATTTTAGTCATTTATTTTTAGATGTGCATATTACAAACATGTAATTATTTCATCACTATATAATGTAAAATTTCATGCTATGTCTACTAAAATAAAAATAAATAGTGTCGGACACTTAGATTGGTTCAAAGAATACTTTTACATATTGAAAATATTTAGTCTGTTTGTTTCAGATTTTTTTTAAACACTGTGTTAGATATTTTTATTTAGGCTATGTTTGGGAGTTTGAAGGGGAGCGGAGGGGAAGGCTTCCAAAAACAAAATTTTAAAAAAATGTAGGAAAATATTTGACATTTTTTGAAAAAATGATTTTGTTTAGAATGATAAAAGTGTTATTATCATTAGTAAATTTTTAATTTTTAAAATAGTATAACAACCTAAAATATATTTGGAAAATTTATGTAAACCCTTCAAAAACCCTCCTACAAAACAATTTTTGAGTTCCCCCATTTTATGGGGTTTTTGGTGTTATGAATAAATTCAAACCCTCCAAAACCCTCATACCCAAAATCTTTTTATCATTTTCACCCAATTCCTTCTATTTTTCAAAGCCCTCCCCTCCCTTTCCCTCCAAACTCCCAAACATAGCCTAGAAAATATTACAAATATTTTTTATAAATATTTTAATGAAAAAATTGATTTAAATAATTATTTTTAAAATTTTATTTTAGATATTTCACCCTTTTTGCTTTAATTTCTTTATATCAAAATTTTAGAAAATCACTTAAATTTAAAATTATTTCAAATAGTTTTTCATAAAAATTATTATTGAAATAATTTTTTTAAGTTGTCATTTTGACTATGTTTTAATCTTCAATAATATAAATTTGCATTATAGGATGTCAAAATGAGTATTTTAATTTATAAAAAATGAATCTGAAAAACTTTTAAAATTTTAAAAAGTATTTTTCAAAAAATCACTTTTCAAAATAAAAAAAATAAATTAAATCTATAACAAATGAGTCTTATAACGATGTAATTAATTTTAACAAGCTAACAAGTTCTAATTAACAAGAGAAAATTCTAATTCAAAATTTAATTTTAACATTTTTTAATGAGATTTAACATATTGTTTTAGAAAACTATCACACAAAAATATTATTAAGTGTCTCTTTTAAGTATATTAACGTATCCTGTTTGTCTCTTTAGCTCATTAGATTGATCATTTACCCTTTTTCTCACTTAAGAATATTGTTGGCAAGTTTTGTTTTAAACACTATTAACGTATCTTGTTTGTTTCTTTTTATACCAACCTTTCATTTGTATCTTTATTTTCTTTTTAGCTTTTCATGATTGACATGAACCAAAATGCAAAATAAAAATGATTATTGTACACTGAATAATGGCAAACGTTTTTGTACGATTAATGCATCAATGTAATAACCACAAGTTTTTTGGCAAAAATTGATTTGAATTGTATATTGAATATCATTTAACTTGTAATATCTAATTCAGTTATCCGCTTCATTCACATAAACCCTTATTAAGATTATTTGTGTTTCGTGTGGAATCAAAATTATTAGATGAACGGTGAAATAGAACCTCAGTATCGTGGAGTAAGCTTCTGATACAATGGAGAAAAGGACTGACTAGCAAAATTGTTCGATACGGTGGAATAGAAACTCAGTATAGTGGAGTTTGTCGCGTAGAAGTGAATAATCTTATGTGTTATATAGATGGTTGACAGTTTCTTAGAGGCGGAATTGTATGCTCTTATATGGGGATAGAGGAACACATTTTCATCACCAGCACTCCCTGGTTTTGCTTTTATGGGCTGTCATCCTAGATTTTGTGATTGGCTCGAAAAAGCTTCCCTCAATCCCTTGTCCATACTCTATAGAACGAGGGTTTGCCGTACACGCTCTAAGTTGGCAACTTGGCTTGAGGAGACAAAGAGTCTTTATGAGACGTCATTATTGGATATGTAGCTCCATACACAAGAAGGGGTGAATTGTCGAGGTTTGAAAAGATTTGGTTGAAAATAAATTTATTTGAAAAATAAGAGTTTAAAAAACATTTTGTAAAACAAATGAATAAATAGGCAGAAGAAAACCAAAGGAAAAAAATTACTAGAGAATAAAAGAGGTAAAGGAAAGAGAAGAACACTAGAGAATTATACAGGTTCGGCCTTAAGATTCTGTTCCCACAAATTATTCTGGAGAGTATCCCCTAAACTTGAAAGCTTTTGGAAGGATGTGCCAACAAACCTCCTTATACAAGGAAATGAAGTTTTTAGGCTAACTTCTAACCAAACAATGAACAAGGCTTAGAGCGGTTAGTCTCTAAACCAGACAAATATTTTCGAAGGGATGATCTAAAATCAAAATGGAGTTTTGAGTTGACTATTCTCTAACCCTAATCGGAATTTTGCACACGCAGACCACGAGCCCAAATGATATTTTTACCGAGAAGATCTTGATCCTACTGAGCTTTTGCACCAAGTTTAACTTAGGAACCAAGAGAGATTTAACTGGGTTAATCTCGAATCGATAGAGCTTTTAATTGGGATGAGCTCAAGAACCATTGTGGAGATTTTTATTGGTAGATCCTTAAGAACCAAAAGAGAGATTTTTTCAAGGTGAAACTCATGAACCGAGCGGAGACGTCTGAAACAATCCCCAAAATTACAAGAGCTTTTAACTGGTTTAGCTCGTAACCAAAATAACAACTTCCTACGGAAGAACCATTTACTCAGGAAAAATACACTCTTGGTAAATTTATAATTTTTCCCTCACCCAAAACAATTATCCTCGCTAAGACCCAAAAGTACTCTCGAAGCACTATGGCTAAAAATATGTGAGAAAATGAGAGATTTATAGAAAAATGAAAAGCGAGGTTCATACTCATTTTCTAGATGTGAAAAAGTGATAGAGAAACTATCTATTTATATGTCAAGGCATGGTATAAATTTGGAAACAATCCATGGGCTAAATCAATTCTCTAATTAATTAAGCTAATCGATTAGACATTCTAAATAAACGATTATTAAGGCCACAAATGGAAGGTTTGGATATATAGTCGCTACCAATTATTAAGAGATTATTCCAATAGATCTTAGACTCAATCAAGCATGATCAAATATGTTAGTTAAATAGTCTAATCGATTATTCAGCTAGACAATGTCTTTCAATCAATCAGATACTCTCTTCACCAACTGGCTAGGCCTCAAATATTTTTGGTGGCTTAAATAAAATATGAGAAATTTCTAGCTATGATCTTGGTTTGGAGCAACTGAATAGATTATGTGTAAGCATATGATATTGATGCTTCTGACTGCTATTGTTGTTGTTGTGCTTAAACTCTGATATACTAAATCATCAAGATCATATGCTTACACATGATCCATTCAGTTGCTCCAAATTAAACAAACAATCCCACATGTAATCATTTACAAACTTAGTCATGCATGTACCCAGTTAGCACATAGTTAGTAGGATACAATCCTACTAACTAAAAATTGTTAGTATGCAATCATTCACAACTTAGTCATGCACAAAAGAAACAATTGGTAGTTAATGATTAGGATGCAAGATCTACTAACACAAGTAAACTAACTTTTAGATCTGTTTGCACAGATACAAGGGCCATATACCCTGCCCAATGCTCCAGCATAGAGCGCAATATTAGTACTTCTTGAACAGTTAGTACTAAATAATACCATGTTTACCTACACATAACAGATACACCACATTTCCTCATCAATCCTCCTTTTGCCATAATTTGGAAAAGGGTTAGTACTTCAAAGAAGTCAACATGCGCAGAAGATAGCATGCACAAGTCCAATCATGCGAGATTAGTATTTTAGAACATACACACCTAGATCATGAGGAAAAAATCACTAGAATTAGCATCAAAAGATGCATAACATTATTACATAACCCAGCCTCAATAAGCAAAAGTGCCATTACAAATCCAGATTACAGAACCAAAGGCATGTAAAAAAAACTGACACATAATTTTTGGAGACAACTCTCCTCAAATTTGGTCTTCAATCCATTTTCTTGAGTCCATGAAAGTGACCTAATCATCGTCTTCCTCTGAGTCACTATCTTCCATCTTTTTCATAGTTTTCATCCTAGTAACTAATGTCTTCCCAGATACAAAAGCTCCAGTTTATGGTCCTTGTGGTCCCTCAACAATTGAAAGAATATTCTTTCTAAACGAAATCTTCAGCCAACAGTATCATATTTATATAAGCAAATTGAAATTTTGGTTCACCAAAATGCATATTTTCAATGGTTGCACTTAAAGTGGTGAGATAAACCATTTGAAAGTAAGCCAAAATGACACTCAGATATTATATCAGTATCATTTTTTTTTTGAAAAAACTATTAATTAATCTTTAACTTCTAGGATCCCAATTGATAACTTATAAAATTCTCTACGCAAGTATTATTTGACATATATGTATTCACTCTAATCCTCCTTTATTTCATTCAATTTATCTTCCGAGTAAGTAAAATACTTGAAGTCATCAAAATTTTGCATTATATAAAAAAAATGAAATTCATACCATTTTTAGAATATGAAATTCACTATGTACTCTAATTTGTATAGTGTTCCAATTCACTGGGTGTTAGATTAAAAAATAGTAAGCATCAAAATAATAGCCAGATGATAAAGTCATACCATTTTTAGAATATGAAATTCACTATGTACTCTAATTTGTGTAATATTGTTCGATTTAGTCTTTGATACTCAAGTTAATATTTGATAGTGTTCCAATGTTTTGTTTATACTGAAATATTTTGATAGCCACTTGAAGGACTTTATCATTTTGAGCCCGGTAAATTATTATTTTTAGTAAGACCAACTTTGTCTATCATATTCTAGAGGGTTTAAAATGACATAATCTACAAGATTATAAGGTTTAAAATGACCGAATCTTCAAATGGCAAGGTTGATTTTAAAAATAAAAATTTTACAAGGTTTAAAATGAAAGAATCTTCAAATGTTAGGGGAATTCTTGCAACTTTTTTTTGGCAGGGAGATTTTTCAAACCAATCTTGTTGAACCCATGACCATTTTAAATGTATATATTAGACAAAAATTATATCATATTTAAAACAAACTCATTTCAAATAATACACTTTTATATAAACTATTTTAATAATATTTGAAATGAGTATATTTTACACTATTGTTCTTTTTGTCATATTTAAACATTAATTTTATTTAATTATCATTGAAAACATTAAAATTATGATGTTACATTAAAACATATATTTATTTAAATATTAATTTTTAATGGTTTAAACATTTCAATGGATTTTTAATATCTATTTTACATTATTGTTCTCTTTGTCATATTTATGTCTCTTTAAATATTTTAAAAATAAATTTCTAACATATCTCATGCAAGGACTTTTAATTTGTGTAAATATTATTCAAATATATTTCATGGAAGTAAATTGAAATTTGAAATTATTATATTTATTTAAAATATACCATTGGAGAAATTTACAAAACAATAAAATATATAAAACATTTTATCCATGTTACGTACTTATTTTAACCAACGAAACTATTATAGATTTATGGGTTAATATTAAATAAATAACAGTAGAAAAATATATATTTAAACTAAAAAATAGAGTAATTAAAGAAAATAAAACTACAAATAACACTCATATAAAATCGTTTTGGAAATAAATATAAGTTTTAAGTATGGAATAATTGAACACAATACTTAAATCGTCGTGAAGGGAAAATAAATCACAAGGAATAAAATGGCCTAGTAGTGGTAGGCACCCCTTCCCTGTATGCAGAAACAATGACCCCAGTAGCATGTTGCATTCATAGGAAGATGGCACCAATCATTAAGAGAACAATCAGAATTCGAATTGCAGGAATCGAAAAATGCTGTTATGCAAAACAAGAATAAATAAAAAGATAAAAACAAATTATTTAATTCAAAATTGTAAGATAAAAGTTCTTACCTCCCCTAACTTCAGTTGCAATAAAAAATAGAACAAAAGAGAGGAACATAGCATATAGAAACTTGAAAATTTTAGTCATTTATTTTTAGATGTGCATATTACAAATATGTAATTATTTCATCACTATATAATGTAAAATCTCATGCTATGTCTACTTAAATCAAATTAAATAGTGTTGGACACTTAGATTGGTTCAAAGAATGCTTTTACATAATGAAAATATTTAGTCTGTTTGTTTTAGATTTTTTTTAAAAATAACTTTTATAGTGTTAGATATTTTTGTTTAAGAAAATTTTACAAAAAATTAGTTTAATAAAAAATTAGTTTAAATAGTTATTCTTAAAATTTTATTTTAAATATTTCACCTTTTGCTTTAATTTTTTTATGTTAAATTTTTTAAAAATCACTTAAATTTAAAATTATTTTAAATATTTTTTAATAAAAATCATTATTGAGATATAATTTTTTTAAATTGTGAGTTTGAATATGTTTTAATCTTCAATAATGTATATTAATATTATAGGATGTCAAAATTATCTTTTAACTTATAAAAAATAATTTTAAAAAATTTTAAAATTTATAAAATATTTTTAGAAAAATCATTTTTCAAAATATAAAAAATATCTTTTTTTTTTTTTTAAATCTATAACAAATGAGTCTTATAACAATGTAATTAATTTTAACAAGCTAACAAGTTCTAATTAACATAGAATTGTTCGAGAAAATTCTAATTCAGAATTTAAATTTAACTTTTTGTAATGAGATTTAGCATATTGTTTTAGAAAACTATCACACAAAAATATTATTAAGTGTCTCTTTAAAGCATATTAATGTATCCTGTTTGTCTCTTTAGCTCATTAGATTGATCATTTACCCTTTTTCTCACTTAAAAATATTGCTGGCAAGTTTTGTTTTAAACAATATTAACGTATCTTGTTTGTTTCTTTTTATACCCAACCTTTCATTCGTATCTTTATTTTCTTTTTAGCTTTTCATGATTGACATGAACCAAAATGCAAAATAAAAATGATAATTGTACACTGAATAATGGCAAACGTTTTTGTACGATTAATGCATCAATGTAGTAACCACAAGTTTTTGGCAAAAATTGATTTGAATTGTATATTGAATATCATTTAACTTGTAATATCTAATTCAGTTATCCACTTCATTCACATAAACCCTTAGATTGGTTCAAAGAATGCTTTTACATATTAAAATTATTTATGTTTCCTCCAGTGCTCCTCCCTTGTTTCTCTTCTCTCTTCTATTTTTCATTTCTTCCCAAAAATGAGTTATGAGACTCCAACTCTAAAACCCTAATTTTTTACTCTTACTATCTCTTTTCTCTTAATGGGCTTAACCCATAATCCATCTATTATGTTTCTACTACTAAGGCCTAACTAACTATAACTCTCATACAACTTAATTAACCCAAATAACACAAACACACATACAATTAAATATTTTAAATAATTATTATATCACATAATAACTAAATAAATAATTAATTATTAAAAATACCAAATACTATAATTACTAATATAATTAATAAAAATATTAATAAAATCAGGATGTTACATTGGGTAAGGTGGAATATTAAGTGGATGAAGTCTTTCTTTGTTTTGGGATTTGAGTTAGTTGTGAATCTTTTGTAAGTAGTGTAGGTGATTATCCTCTCGCACGAGAATGATGGATGAAAGTGGAAAGTTAGGAAGTAAGGTGAATACTCAATTACCTCTCCTTATATTTCTCTCATTCATACTAAGCTTGGTTCTAGTCTTCATTTGAATAGAGTCGATAATGTCATGTCTTGTCTATGGATTACTTGAGCTCTTTCCAAGATTTTAGTCTGTCAACTTCTTCTTGATAAGTTTTCTTTTAGAGAAAATCAATATAAGTGTGGTATTCTTTTGGACCCGTTTGGGATGTCATGTGGTCTATGTGGTTGTTTCTTGTAGTTGAATTCTCTTCTTTTTTTTTTGTTACTCGTATAATTGTTTTAGTTTTATGGTTTATGATCCTTTGGTGGCATGGGTGGTCCTTTGTTGTTTCTAATGATTTTATGTTGATTTTTCAGGCTTTCTTAGCCCTAAAGGATTGCTTAGAATTAAAGGAAGGTAAGTTATGGTTAGACATTTGGTGGTTTAGACTTCTTAATAATCGTGAAACGATTTGGTTTTTTCAGGTATGTGTGTAAACACGAAGGACTTAGAAGATATGATCGTTGTTTTGTCTGTGAAATGATATTTTGAAAAATCTACGAATTAATATCCTATTTATATTAATGTCCTTTTAAACTTTGTATGACTCATCAGCAGTCCGAGTGTTTGACTTTTTTTGTCATGGTTGGAGTGTTTTTTATGTTTTCCTAAACGAATGTGTCTTTTATACATCCATATATTAAAAAATTCAAAAAAGTTAAAAGTAAGGTGAATATATGAAAAATAAGTAATTAAGTTTAAAAAAGTAAAATTAAAACTATTGAAATTTTGTAAAAGTCAAAATAAAAGTGTGAGATATATTCTTTATAACACTTTACATTAATTACTTAAATTTTTTTATGTGTTGATATCTCGATATGATTTCATCTATTTTTGTAAAAGGTTTTTATCTTTTTTTGTTTGAAATAACAAAAGCTGATTTTATTACTAACAAAAATTTATCCTTTTTAAATACATACCAATATTTATTCATTTTTATATTGCATGTTGTTTCTATGTTAAATATATAAACATAATTAATATATAATTCATTTACACAATCAAGTTTTGCTTATTTATTGATGTAGATAATTTTAATTAAGCACTATAATAGCTGTGAAAAATTAAAAAGAGCAAAAGACTATAAAATGAAATGCTTATAGTTTTCAATACTTCACTACCACATGCAGAAACAGTGACCCCAGTAGCATGTTGCATTCATAGTAAGATTGCACCAATCATTAAGAGAACAATCAGAATTCGAATTGCAGGAATCAAAAAATGCTGTTATTCAAAACAAGAATAAATAAAAAAGATAAAAATAAATTATTTAATTCAAAATTGTAAGTAAAAGTTCTTACCTCCCTTAACTTCAGTTGCAATAAAAAATAGAACAAAAGAGAGGAACATAGCATATAGAAACTTGAAAATTTTAGTCATTTATTTTTAGATCTGCATATTACAAACATGTAATCATTTCATCACTATATAATGTAAAATTTCATGCTATGTCTACTTAAGTAAAAATTAAATAGTGTTGGACACTTAGGTTGGTTCAAAGAATACTTTTTTACATATTGAAAATATTTAGTCTGTTTGTTTCAGATTTTTTTAACAATAACTTTTATAGTGTTAGATATTTTTCTTTAAGAAAATTTTACAAATTTTTTTTATAAGTATTTTAATTAAAAATTGATTTAAATAGTTATTTTTAAAATTTTATTTTAGATATTTCACCCTTTTACTTTAATTTTTTTGTATCAAAATTTTAGAAAATCAATTAAATTTAAAATTATTTCAAATAGTTTTTCATAAAAATTATTATTGAGATATATTTTTTTAAGTTGTGATTTTGACTATGTTTTAATCTTCGATAATGTATATTTGTATTATAGGATGTCAAAATGAGTATTTTAATTTATAAAAAATGAATCTGAAAAACTTTTAAAATTTTAATTTTTTTTTTTATAAAAATCACTTTTCAATTTTTTTTTTTTAAATCTATAACAAATGAGTCTTATAAAAATGTAATTAATTTTAACAAGCTAACAAGTTCTAATTAACAAGAGAAAATTCTAATTCAAAGTTTAAATTTAAATTTTTTTAATGAGATTTAACATATTATTTTAGAAAACTATCACATAAAAAATATTATTAAGTGTCTCTTTTAAGTATATTAACGTATCATGTTTGTCTCTTTAGCTCATTAGATTGATCATTTACCCTTTTTCTCACTTAAGAATATTGCTGGCAAGTTTTGTTTTAAACAATATTAACGTATCTTGTTTGTTTCTTTTTATACCAACCTTTCATTCGCATCTTTATTTTCTTTTTAGCTTTTCATGATTGACATGAACCAAAATGCAAAATAAAAATGATAATTGTACACTGAATAATGGCAAACGTTTTTGTACCATTAATGCATCAATGTAGTAACCACAAGTTTTTGGCAAAAATTGATTTGAATTGTATATTGAATATCTAATTCAGTTATCCACTTAATTCACATAAACCCTTATTAACATTATTTGTGTTTCGTGTGGAATCAAAATTATTAGATGAACGGTGAAATAGAACCTCAGTATCGTGGAGTAAGCTTCTGATACAATGGAGAAAAGGATTGACTAGCAAAATTGTTCGATACGGTGGAATAGAACCTCAGTATAGTGGAGTTTGTCGTAGAACGTGAATAATCTTATGTGTTATATGGATGGTTGACAGTTTCTTAGAGGCGGAATTGTCTGCTCTTATATGGGGATAGAGGAACACATTTTCATCACCAGCACTCCCTGGTTTTGCTTTTATGGGCTGTCATCCTAGATTTTGTGATTGGCTCGAAAAAGCTTCCCTCAATCCCTTGTCCATACTCTATAGAACGAGGGTTTGCCGTACACGCTCTAAGTTGGCAACTTGGCTTGAGGAGACAAAGAGTCTTTATGAGACGTCATTGTTGGATATGTGGCTCCATACACAAGAAGGGGTGAATTGTGGAGGTTTGAAAAGCTTTGGTTGAAAATAAATTTATTTGAAAAATAAGAGTTTAAAAAACATTTTGTAAAACAAATGAATAAATAGGCAGCAGAAAACCAAAGGAAAAAAATTACTAGAAAATAAAAGAGGTAAAGAAAAGAGAAGAACACTAGAGAATTATACAGGTTCGGCCTTAAGATTCTGTTCCCACAAATTATTCTGAAGAGTACCCCCTAAACTTGAAAGCTTTTGGAAGGATGTGCCAACAAACCTCCTTATACAAGGAAATAAAGTTTTTAGGCTAACTTCTAACCAAACAATGAACAAGGCTTAGAGCGAGGTTCATACTCATTTTCTCGAAGCACTATGGCTAAAAATATGTGAGAAAATGAGAGATTTATAGAAAAATGAAAAGCGAGGTTCATACTCATTTTCTAGATGTGAAAAAGTGATAGAGAAACTATCTATTTATATGTCAAGGCATGGTATAAATTTGGAAACAATCCATGGGCTAAATCAATTATCTAATTGATTAAGCTAATCGATTAGACATTCTAAATAAACGATTATTAAGGCCACAAATGGAAGGTTTGGATATATAGTCGCTACCTATTATTAAGAGATTATTCCAATAGATCTTATACTCAATCAAGCATGATCAAATATGTTAGTTAAATAGTCTAATCGATTATTCAGCTAGACAATGTCTTTCAATCAATCAGATACTCTCTTCACCAACTGGCTAGGCCTCAAATATTTTTGGTGGCTTAAATAAAATATGAGAAATTTCTAGCTATGATCTTGGTTTGGAGCAACTGAATAGATTATGTGTAAGCATATGATCTTGATGCTTCTGACTGCTATTGTTGTTGTTGTGCTTAAACTCTGATATACTAAATCATCAAGATCATATGCTTACACATGAACCATTCAGTTGCTCCAAATTAAACAAACAATCCCACATGTAATCATTTACAAACTTAGTCATGCATGTACCCAAGTAGCACATAGTTAGTAGGATACAATCCTACTAACTAAATATTGTTAGTATGCAATCATTCACAACTTAGTCATGCACAAAAGAAACAATTGGTAGTTAATGATTAGGATGCAAGATCTACTAACACAAGTAAACTAACTTTTAGATCTGTTTGCACAGATACAAGGGCCAGATACCCTGCCCAATGCTCCAGCATGGAGCACAATATTAGTACTTCTTGAACATTTAGTACTAAATAATACCATGTTTACCTACACATAACAGATACACCACATTTCCTCATCAATCCTCCTTTTGCCATAATTTGGAAAAGGGTTAGTACTTCAAAGAAGTCAACATGCGCAGAAGATAGCATGCACAAGTCCAGTCATGCGAGATTAGTATTTTAGAACATACACACCTAGATCATGAGGAAAAACTCACTAGAATTAGCATCAAAAGATGCATAACATTATTACATAACCCAGCCTCAATAAGCAAAAGAATCATTACAAATCCAGATTATAGAACCAAAGGCATGTAAACAAAACTGACACATAATTTTTGGAGACAACTCTCCTCAAATTTGGTGTTCAATCCATTTTCTTGAGTCCATGAAAGTGACCCAATCATCGTCTTCCTTTGAGTCACTATCTTCCACAAGATTCTTTTTCATAGTTTTCATCCTAGTAACTAATGTCTTCCCAGATACAGAAGCTCCAGTTTATGGTCCTTGTGGTCCCTCAACAATTGAAAGAATATTCTTTCTAAACGAAATCTTCAGCCAACAGTATCATATTTATATAAGCAAATTGAAATTTTGGTTCACCAAAATGCATATTTTCAATGGTTGCACTTAAAGTGGTGAGATAAACCATTTGAAAGTAAGCCAAAATGACACTCAGATATTATATCAGTATCATTTTTTTAAAAAAAACCTATTATTAATCTTTAACTTCTAGGATCCCAATTGATAACTTATAAAATTCTCTACGCAAGTATTATTTGACATATATGTATTCACTCCAATCCTCCTTTATTTCATTCAATTTATCTTCCGAGTAAGTAAAATACTTGAAGTCATCAAAATTCTGCATTATATAAAAATAAAATATGAAATTCATACCATTTTTAGAATATGAAATTCACTATGTACTCTAATTTGTATAGTGTTCCAATTCACTAGGTGTTAGATAAAAAAATAGTAAGCATCAAAATAATAGCCAGATGATAAAGTCATACCATTTTTAGAATATGAAATTCACTATGTACTCTAATTTGTGTAATATTGTTCGATTTAGTCTTTGATACTCAAGTTCCTATTTGATAGTGTTCCAATGTTTTGTTTATACTGAAATATTTTGATAGCCACTTGATGGACTTTATCATTTTGAGCCCGGTAAATTATTATTTTTAGTAAAACCAACTTTGTCTGTCATATTCTAGAGGGTTTAAAATGACATAATCTACAAGATTATAAGGTTTAAAATGACCGAATCTTCAAATGGCAAGGTTGGTCTTAAAAACAAAATTTTACAAGACTTAAAATGAGAGAATCTTCAAATGTTAGGGGAATTGTTGCAACTTTTTTTTGGCAGGGGAATTTTTCAAACCAATCTTGTTGAACCCATGACCATTTTAAATGTATATATTAGACAAAAATTATATCATATTTAAAACAAACTCATTTCAAATAATACACTTTTATATAAACTATTTTAATAATATTTGAAATGAGTATATTTTACATTATTGTTCTTTTTGTCATATTTAAACGTTAATTTTATTTAATTATCATTGAAAACATTAAAATTATGATGTTACATTAAAACATATATTTATTTAAATAATAATTTTTAATGGTTTAAACATTTCAATGGATTTACAATATCTATTTTACATTATTGTTCTCTTTGTCATATTTATGTCTCTTTAAATATTTTAAAAATAAATTTCAAACATATCTCATGCAAGGACTTTTAATTTGTGTAAATATTATTCAAATATATTTCATGGAAGTAAATTGAAATTTGAAATTATTATATTTATTTAAAATATACCATTGGAGAAATTTACAAAACAATAAAATATATAAAACATTTTATCCATGTTACGTACTTATTTTAACCAACGAAACTATTATAGATTTATGGGTTAATATTAAATAAATAACAGTAGAAAAATATATATTTAAACTAAAAAATAGAGTAATTAAAGAAAATAAAACTACAAATAACACTCATATAAAATCGTTTTGGAAATAAATATAAGTTTTAAGTATGGAATAATTGAACACAATACTTAAATCGTCATGAAGGGAAAATAAATCACAAGGAATAAAATGGCCTAGTCGTGGTAGGCACTTCTTCCCTGTATGCAGAAACAATGACCCCAGTAGCATGTTGCATTCATAGGAAGATGGCACCAATCATTAAGAGAACAATCAGAATTCGAATTGCAGGAATCGAAAAATGCTGTTATGCAAAACAAGAATAAATAAAAAGATAAAAACAAATTATTTAATTCAAAATTGTAAGATAAAAGTTCTTACCTCCCCTAACTTCAGTTGCAATAAAAAATAGAACAAAAGAGAGGAACATAGCATATACAAACGTGTAAATTTTAGTCATTTATTTTTTGATGTGCATATTATTACAAACATGTAATTATTTCATCACTATATAATGTAAAATCTCATGATATGTCTACTTAAATCAAATTAAATAGTGTTGGACACTTAGATTGGTTCAAAGAATGCTTTTACATATTGAAAATATTTAGTCTGTTTTTTTTAGATTTTTTTTAAAAATAACTTTTATAGTGTTAGATATTTTTGTTTAAGAAAATTTTACAAAAAATTAGTTTAATAAAAAATTAGTTTAAATAGTTATTCTTAAAATTTTATTTTAAATATTTCACCTTTTGCTTTAATTTTTTTATATTAAATTTTTTAAAAATCACTTAAATTTAAAATTATTTTAAATATTTTTTAATAAAAATCATTATTGAGATATAATTTTTTAAAATTTTGATTTTGAATATGTTTTAATCTTCAATAATGTATATTAATATTATAGGATGTCAAAATTATCTTTTAACTAATTATAAAAAATAATTTTAAAAAACTTTTAAAATTTATAAAATATTTTTAGAAAAATCATTTTTTAAAATATAAAAAATATCATTGTTTTTAAATCTATAACAAATGAGTCTTATAACAATGTAATTAATTTTAACAAGCTAACAAGTTCTAATTAACAAAGAATTGTTCGAGAAAATTCTAATTCAGAATTTAAATTTAACTTTTTGTAATGAGATTTAACATATTGTTGTAGAAAACTATCATACAAAAATATTATTAAGTGTCTCTTTTAAGTACATTAACGTAGAAAAAAAAAATCCAAATAACCATGTTTAATAATTTATTTACACCAAAAACCATATTTTCGGAAAAATTACCGGTATGACCAGGTTTCAGAGGTGGTCTCCACATAGGAGCCACCTCAGGTGGCGCCAACCCCCAAATTGTCACAACATATGCGCCACCCAGGGTGGCATCAATGTTGTTTTTTTTGTTTCTAGCCACCTAGGGTGGCGCCTTCTCACATTTTCTTTTTTTTTTTTTTGTTTTTTTTTTTGTTTTTTTTTTCTTGTTTATATACTAATTTTTTTTTATTTTTTTTTATTTATTAATAAAATGGTTTTTAACATAAATAAATAAGTTATATTTTGGTTTTTTTATTTATTAATAAAATTGTTTTAACAATTAAATAAATAATGAAACACCACATGTCATTCATTCCAAACATTACAAGTACAAGAAATGCAGAAACAACATTAGAAATACGGTCATACAGTTCAAACATTACAAATACGGTACAAAAAAGATAAATAATAAAACATGGATATTATGCTATTCACGACCCCTCCGACCATGACCCCTCCGACCCGGCGCCGGACCATGACCCCTCTCACCGCCAGTTCCGCAATCTGGAACTATTCGAATCCGGTTGGAAGGATCTCGACGAGCCACTTCTCCACGACCCCCCTATTCCTTGGTTGTTCTTGTTGTGTCTGGGTAGGCGGTCCTCGGATTAGCCCCTCCATGCGCTCATTGGACATGTATTCTTGTATGTTGCTGTCAAATAGTCGGGTCCCCATGCCCTCAAAGATTTGTCTTGGCGGTGGAGTTGCGTCACATGGTCGGTAAAACCCAGCGCTTGATTGACCTTGAAAAAATGGCATTGTTTGCTGGGGTGTGGTGTACCCATATTGTTGGTGTTGTGGAAATTGGGGTGTGGGGTATCCATGTTGTTGGTACTGTGACGATTGAGTGGTCATTTGCTCGTTTGGGTCGTAATTGTCATCTAGACCCATGTCGGGGCTGGGTTGCCTATTGTAGCTGGAGGGGCCGGCGTCGCCGTGTTGTTGGGTGAAGGCCCATGATTGTTGCTGGATGGGTTGCCTAGTGGAGCAGGAGGGGCCGGCGTCGTAGTGTTGTTGGGTGAAGCCCCACGATTGTTGTTGGACGGGTAGCCTAGTGGAGGGGTCAGCGTCACGGAGTTGTTGGGTGAAGCCCCATGATTGTTGTTGGATGGGTTGACTTTGGTAGGGCATTGTTGGTGTTGTTTGATATTCCTCATGGTCAGGTTGTTCGGATGTTTGGCGTTGTCGGCGTTGTTGGCGTTGTTGGCGTTGTTGTCGTTGTTGGGGTGGTTGTTGGGGTGGTTGTTGTGCGTATTGTTGGGGTGGTTGTTGTGCGTATTGTTGGGGTGGTTGTTGTGCGTGTTGTTGTTGGCGGGGGTCGTGTAGGTAGTAGGGGTCTGACACATACATATCGGGGGTTGTGACTGTTCTATACCAAGCAAGGTATCCCGCGGTTGGAAACATGGGGAGTTGGGCAACAGGGAATTGTAGCAGACGGCTGCGACGCTGTTTCCACATCTCACAAAATTCAGGTGCGAATGTACGATAATCTGCGTGGTCCCATTGATTGTTAACTCTTTTAATATGCCAGCGACCCAAATAAGTGGGGGGATCCGGGATCGGTTGATGCATGCCAAACTGCAGTCTCACACGGTCAGATTGGTGCATCTCCACGATGTTGAACCTTATTATCGATACTACTGCAGTCCAAACTTCCCGGTCACTCTCGTTTGGCTCATGGTCCAGCAACAAGTATGGTCTCCAATTAAACTGCGTAGGAGAAAAAATAACATATTATTAAAAAGCATGATGAATTGTAATACATCTATATTATCATATAAAAGTTTAGGGATAATACATCTTCAGCTCGGAGGTGATCAATTAGGTCCCGATATAAAACAACACTCCCCCTCGGATTCTTACTGTAATCCAATTTAGGACCACAGAACCTAAAAAAAAAAGAGCAAAAATGTTATTTCAGATTTTTATGAAAAAGATAGTTAGCATTCAAGGAATAGCGTTGAAAAAGAGAAAAAGACGTACCTTGTTGCATAAGGGAACGTGTAGTTGTTCCTGCCTGCAGGGGACAGCGTCGGCATTCTCCACCAACCCCATACTTGTAGGAGGAACGCACATCCATAGAAGGTGTACTTCTCGGCAACCGCGTTCTTACAAAGAGACTGGTATAACATCGCCAAAACGGCGGACCCCCAACTATATTTCCTAATCTTGCTAATACTGTCAAATTTACTTAAATAGAAAAAGTTGACAGTGTTACCTGTCGACTCCGGGAATAAAAGTTTACCAAACATCAACATTATATAGACCTTAGTCATTAACCAAACATGCTCCTCGGTAGAGTTTTCCATCAAGACGAGTTCATCATAATAATCTCTAAGGGAGGCCAGACTGATACCCTGGCCTCTTGAACCTTGAGTAGGCACAACTAGATCTCTTCCCAACACTCTCTCACACATTGAATTAGCATGTTGAACAGATCCATTAACAGCCTTGCCATCAATGGGCAGACCAAGTAACATATAAACATCCTCTAGAGTAATAGTACACTCACCTATTAGAAGATGAAACGTGTGGGTTTCAGGCCTCCATCGCTCTTGTAAGGCAAGGATGAATTTTCTGTCTATGGTGTTGTTGTTAACTTTTATGATATGTCCGAAGCCACATGCTTGGAGATTCGGAATAATCCTCTCGTCGGGTTCAACATAAGCGTGAGAACGTGTACGGAATCGATCAACAGCCTAAGAACCACAAATAAATCGATTAAACTGGATATCATATACGCATGGATGTTTAGAAATAACTATAAACTTACATAGGTCGCCAAATTCGCTCTAGTTCCTCTGTGTGTTTCACCCATGGTAAGAAGTTGTTGTTGAGCCATTTTCAAGAACTCTTTAAGTTTTCTGCGGATTTGAAAATGCAAAGTGTTTTTTTGAAGAAGAAGAATATATGTTGGTGAAAAGAAAGCAAGTCTATGAGAGTATTTATAGAGGGTTGGTGGTTGCTGATGTTAAGTGCATCAGGGCCAAGTGGTGAGCATGCATGTGATACAGATATCAAAGTGATAAAGATGGGTTCACATGCATTCTGTGTTGAAATGACCATGCATTCCCGTGTTTTGTGCTGACTTTGTCTAAGCATGCATGCATTAATTGTCTTGTGGCAGAATAGACTAGGCATGCATCCCGTGTTCGGTGCTGAATTGTCTAGGCATGCATGCATACAGTATTTCGATGCAGGTAGATCACATGCTGGCGGATCAGATTAGGGTTTTGGCAGTGGGGACCACTAGACAAAATTTGGCAGTGGGGATCACATGTTATTTTTTTTATTTTTAAATTTAGGGTTAGGGTTTGGTTAGGGTTTTCTATGTTTTTTTTTTGAAAATTTAGGGTTAGGGTTTGGTTAGGGTTTGGTTAGGGTTTTCTGTGTCACCGAAAATAATTAGCATACAGTCTTCGCATGTGATTGTACAGTGTACACTGTTCAGTATGGTTGTGTCTGGTCAAGTCGACTGTAGTTCACCAGTGTCAAGCACACCTCAAATCAACTCAGGCATTCATTTTCCGTCAACTTTATTCGCATGTGATTGTACAGTATGGTTGTGTCTGGTCAAGTCGACTGTGCAACAGTTCAGCAGTGTCATGCACACCTCAAATCAATTGTGAAACAGTCTGGTGTGCAGCAGTGTCATTTATTCATCAAATCAACTCAGTACGCATGTGATTGTATAGTATTCGCCTTCATAATTGTCATCACTCAATGTTCGTCTACATAAAGGAAACCTATAACGTGTAAACTAACACAACACATTACACATCTGATTACATATTTGCAATAAAACTCTCTACCCACTCAACAATGGCCCCTCCACAATACATTATCAACGCTCATGTTTTTGGCGAGACCTATGACAACGAAGAAGTTGGTTTTCTGTTTAGAAACACTGAGGTTAAACGATTTTGTTTAAGCAGAAAAGCAAATTTCAGTTACTTCAAAGGGAGATTAGAGACGAAGCTTGCAATGGGTGGTGTATCCCAGATTTTTTACCAATATCGATTTCTTCGTGGAGACAACCCGGTCAAGTTTATCCAAGTTGAGATCAAAGACGATGAAGACATGCAGAATATGTTTGCCAATCATGAGTATTCTGGTTACGAATGCATAGAACTGTATGTTACTCTACCAGAAGTTCAAACCACACAAATGGTTGAGTCACAAGTCATTGATGCACTTGGAGACGAGCAAGCAGAGGTCGACGTTGTAGATGAAGAAGAAGAAGCACCGGAAATAGAAGTTGATAACCTGGTAAACGACGAAAGTGAAGATGAACCGGAAGTTGTTGTACCACGAGATCAAGTGCATATGCCTCCAGTGCACATGAGGAACCTGAATTTTGATGGGGATGACGAACCATCGACTGATATTTTCTATGATCCATACACCCAAACAGATCAACGGTTAAAAGTAGGAGACAGATTTCGTTCTAAGGAGGCATGTATCATGGCCATAAAAAGATTTCATATGGCAAACAATGTTGATTTTAGAGTTGATCGCGCCAATGTCGAAAGGTACAAAATTTACTGTAGAAACACTGATTGTGGATTCAGGTTGCATGCATCATACAGGAAGAGAAGTGACTCATGGGTTATAGGATATATTTCCCAAGATCACACATGTGTTAACACAAATGTTTCACAAGATCACCGTAAGCTCAGTTATGACATCATTTGTCAAGAAATCTTGCCTCTAGTTGAAAAAGATCCATCGTTAAAGGTGAAAACGATAATCTCTCATATCGTTGCAACGTACAACTACACTCCGTCTTATAGAAAGGCGTGGCTGGCGAAGACCAAGGCGATCGAAGTTGTGTATGGAAATTGGGAGGATTCGTATAAACGACTCCCACATTTCTTATATGCGCTTCAAATTTATGCTCCTGGAACTGTTACTATTTTAGAGACCCTTCCGGCGCAATCTCCAGACGGAACATCACTTCAAGGAAATGTGATATTCCACAGGCTCTTCTGGGCTTTCCGCCCATGTGTACAAGGATTTTCATATTGCAAACCAATTCTTCAAATAGATGGAACTTGGTTGTACGGAAAATATAAAGGCACCATGTTGATGGCTGTGGCTCAAGACGGAAATAGTAACATCTTTCCTGTTGCTTTCGCTCTTGTGGAAGGAGAAACTGCTGGAGGTTGGGGTTTCTTTCTCAGAAATCTTCGGACACACGTTGCCCCCCAACCTGGACTTTGCTTGATTTCAGACAGACATGCTGCCATCGAGAGTGCGTACAACAATCCAGCAAACGGGTGGCAAAACCCTACATCAACGCATGTTTACTGTATTCGACACATTGCACAAAATTTCATGCGGGAGATAAAGGACAGGGCTCTTCGGAAGACTCTTGTCAATGCCGGATATGCGTTGACTCAACCGACGTTCCAATATTATCGCCAAGAAATTGTAGCGGCAAATCCAGATGCAGGCAGATGGGTTGACAGTCTTGCTAGAGAGAAATGGACCAGATCATACGACAACGGGAAGCGATGGGGGCACATGACTACGAATCTTTTGGAGTCTATGAACGGGGTGTTTAAGGGCATCAGACACCTTCCAATTACTGCCTTGGTGGAAGCAACATACTATAGGATGGCTTCTCTTTTCGCAAGAAGAGGTGAGCGTTGGAATGCAGTTATAGAATCCGGACAATTATGGAGCGAAACATGCGTCAAATTCATGAAAGAGCAATCTGCCAAAGCCAACAGCCACATTGTGACATCTTTCGATCGATTCAACCGGACCTTCAGTGTTAAAGAAACGATTGACCATAACGAGGGCCTTCCGAGACAACAATACAGGGTTCTTATAGATGAAGGGTGGTGCGATTGTGGAAAGTTTCAAGCCTTTCGGATGCCATGCTCTCATGTAATTGCAGCATGTTCGTATGCGCATCAAGATCCGTTAGCACTTTTATCTCCCATTTACAAGGCAGATACCTTGCTCGGGGTGTACAACAACTCATTTCAAGTGATGGCAAAGGAGGATTATTGGCCTACGTATGAAGGGGACGTGGTTTGGCATAATGATAACATGCGGAGAAAGAAAAGAGGCCGCCCGAACAGCACCCGGATCACAACTGAGATGGATCATGAGAAAATGGTACGAAAGTGTAGCATATGTCGTGAAGTCGGGCACAATAAAAATACCTGTCTTAACCGTGGATCAAATTCCACCAACAATTAGTTGTATGTCATCTGTATTTTTATTGACAATGTTTTTGTATTTGTATTAGTATTCGTATTTGTATTTGTGTTTGTATTTGTATTTCTATTTGTTATGTATTTGTATTATCCTTTATTAAATCAACTAGTTATGTCTTTGTCTCGTAGTGAAATTGTCTTCATGGCCCATACTGCCACTCTTTATTTTGGACAGTCAGTCAAATACGCATGCTTTCGTCTAGTCCCATCAAGTCAGTCATTGATCAGTGTGTCTGCATTTATCATACATGTTAGGCGTGCTTGTAAACAGTACGCAACATCATTAATTTTTTCTACCCACTACTATTATAAATTAGGGGCTCCTATGGTTGAGTTTACACACAGATACACAAAATCCAAATACCAAACAATCACACAAACACAACCATGCCTCGCCGGACAACCACTAGGCCAGATGGATGTCACCGGACAACAGAGTTGCCGCCCCGGAGATCAACATGGCGTGCCGAACCTGAGCCGGAGTATCGCAGAAGGAACGGACATGTCATATTCTCCGCCGTCAAACCTCCCATGCCGGTTATGTTTTGGAATATCTCTTCCGTCGAGCAACTCAAGAGGACTCTCCTGAGATTTTTAGAGGGGGAGTACGAGGCCGGCGAACAGATAAGAAGCATCAAGAGGCTTAAAACAAGGGCCGATCCTGTGACTGGAGCAACGATAAGTTTCTGGCATAAGGTGGAATACGACATTGATGTCATTCAAATGATGCATGGACCTAATGACATTGTTTTAACCGTGGTGATTTCTTAGATGTTTTACTTTATCTTTTCTGTTGGTTATTTTCTATGTACCTTTTAATTAATCAATGAACTACTCTTTTCCGTGGACGCTCGACTTAACTGATTCACTGAACTTATTTATTTATGTTAAAAACCATTTTATTAATAAATAAAAAAAATTTAAAAAAAAAATAGTATATAAACAACAACAAAAAAACAAAAAAAAATTAAAAAAAAAAAAGGAAATGGGACCTAGGCTAAAAACCAAAAAATCAACATTGATGCCACCCTGGGTGGCGCATATGTTGTGTCAATTTAGTGGTTGGCGCCACCTGAGGTGGCTCCTATGTGGAGGCCACCTCTGAAACCTGGTCATACCGGTAATTTTTCCGAAAATATGGTTTTTGGTGTAAATAAATTATTAAACATGGTTATTTGGATTTTTTTTTTCCATTAACGTATCCTGTTTGTCTCTTTAGCTCATTAGATTGATCATTTACCCTTTTTCTCACTTAAGAATATTGTTGGCAAGTTTTGTTTTTAAACAATATTAAGATATCTTGTTTGTTTCTTTTTATACCAACCTTTCATTTGTATCTTTATTTTCTTTTTAGCTTTTCATGATTGACATGAACCAAAATGCAAAATAAAAATGATTATTGTACACTGAATAATGGCAAACGTTTTTGTACGATTAATGCATCAATGTAGTCACCACAAGTTTTTTGGCAAAAATTGATTTGAATTGTATATTGAATATCATTTAACTTGTAATATCTAATTCAGTTATCCGCTTCATTCACATAAACCCTTATTAAGATTATTTATGTTTCGTGTCAATACTAGAAATACTCAAATTTCCTGCGGATTTTAGCTAAATTTCCGCAGGAAACCTTCTGCAGGAAACAGGTTTCCTGCAGATTTTCCTGCGGTTTTATGTCCCCAGCTAAAACCTTCGTGGGTAATATTTTCAGCAGCAAGCTCCGCAGGTAAATCCGCAGGAAATTTTCAGCAGGTAAATCCGCAGGAAACTAAAATCCGCAGGTAAATCCGCAGGTAATTTCTATCTCAAATTAAAAAAATATTTATAAACTTTTGAAACATTATTAAAATCTAAAATATTTTTATAATGTGACTATGTAACCATAATATAAAAATAAAATTATAATTTAAAATATTTTGAATTATAATACAAATTTATAGAACAAGTTACTATAAAATCTGCTACAAAGTTCTCCAGTTCTATCGCTCCCCGTTATGTTTCCTCAAGTTCTCCGGTTCTATAAAATATTTTCTTTTTTTGGAATGCTTAACCATTGCCCTGAGGGCACTGGTTAGCAAGACCCAAAAAACAATAGTAGGAACCCCTAAAACAACACTGATAAAGAACCATACCGGTAGCACAGCACCACAAAGTTCCTCATATGTCATGCGCCTGCCCTTGCTCATTATATCATTGATTAAGCCTGCATTTGAATACATGTGTATATAATAAGAAACTATCCACAAAGTTCCCAATATATAAGCACCGGTTATTTTTCTTTTAATTTTGTAAGATAAAAGTTATAATAACACTTGAGTATTCGGTGTTTGTCTACCTACAAATTACAAGAGCTGATTGTGCCCAAATTTAAATGCACATAATGACACAACCTATTAACAATATAAAAGTAATTTTGTGCTATAAAATCTATGTAGCACTCAAGGTGCTTGAAACTAAACCCGAAGCTTAAGGTTATTGCATGAATTTTAAAAGCCATGAGATTAAATAAATATCTGTTTAAAGTTGTTTTTATATTAACCAACAGCGGGTCAATCTGATGTATCTACTTAACATGGGAATATAGAATGGTTTAAAATTGAAAACAAACATAGAAAGAATCTCTCTGAAAGGAAGTTACCAGGTAAGGTGTGATGATCTGGCCTTCCAGCTGTTGGTGTATCATCATCAGATATATTCCTGGGTGAGTTCCTCTTTGACGACAAATTACAATCCTCGCGAGGGGAAGGTGGGCTGCTGTTTTCAAGGGCAGGGGTTCTGGAAACAACATTGCTTGTAATAGAGTTTGCAGCTGTCACGCATGCACGACTTCCTTCTTCCTTTACAGAAGCATTTTCCACATATGCCATGTCTTGATTTCTTTGATCAGATGATGATTGAACCTTCTCCTTCTCCTTCTCTATCCTTTTAGTTTCATCTTTTGGTTCACGAGAACTGCAAACCCCATCTCTAGTTGCATCCTTGTATTTTCTTTTACATACCTGTGCAAATTAATTACCATGTAATAATAAGCCACCATTATGGAGAAAAATTGACCATCATTAGTGGGAAAACTCGCAATAATAATTTTCAATTGTGGGAACAAAATCTTTACCAAATACTACCTTTCCTCCAACCGATGCTCGCTTCATTAGCATGTTTGTAGCACTAGTAGAAGTTAGTTGTGGCAAGCTACCTGTTTGGCGTGCCCGGGGTACACGAGGTGAACTATTCAATTCTTGATGCAACAGCAAAGCTAGCTGCCATTAGATATATACAAAGATAAATTAAGAGAGCAGGAAACAAAGATATTCTATAGGAGAAGCATTTATGGAACTTAATTAAAAAAACTTAGAAGTCCAGCCCAAACCTTGCTTTACCTAATCAGATTGCAAGACCAAATCATGATTAGCCAAAAAAGAGAAAATGCATTGCTATCAAACCGGGGCTGGTAATAAATATTAGTAAATTTTACTACCTTATCAAACACAATTTTGTCAAGTGGAGATGTTGTTGTATGCTTATGCCCTTTCTTCATGTTATTCATCTTACTGTTGTATGCTTATGCCCTTTCTTCATGTTATTCATCTTACTGGAGTCATTGCAGTATGTAACCCTTACAAGACCTGAAATCTATTCTGTTGTCAATAAAGCTAGTCAATTTCTGCAACATCCATTGAAAGAGCACTGAGAAACTGTAAAAAGAATACCGGGTACATAATAGTCACTATCACAGTATCACTCCGGTTTACTATAAGTGAAGACAAACATAGCAAAACCAGCATCTATTCTATTTCTTGGTTCCTTTGAGGTTGACTGAACCAGTGGGACTCTGCCCGAAATATCAGCAAATCCACATATGAAGCTTGACCAAAGAATCAAACTTCAGAGTCTAATCCAGCACAAATGTGGAACACGAAAGCTTAGCTAACACAAGCTGGTCCTGATATCCTTTTGGAACTCCTTAAACTCAAGTATTATCCACTATTTCCGTTTTCCAGTACTTATTTAGCATCATCTATCAAAATTTCTTATTCTAATTTCATCTAAAAATCAGAATCCTTTGATTCTGCTTCACATTCCTTAATTTTAAACATAGCACTACAAATATTCAATACAAAACCCTAGGGAACAAAAGTAAACCTGATTTGAAGAGCGCGGGTACCGAGAATCCTAGCTCGCTCATACTTAGTCATGTATTTCGATGTCCTCTGCTCCTTCCTCGATTTCAGGCTCTGCTGGCTCCTCCTCGTAACTGCATCATCATCATCAGCATGGTTTTAAACATAAGAAATATTTCAATTTCAATAATAATGATAATTTCAGCAAAGCGAAGAAGCAAAGAGGGAAAACCCAAATTAATTAAGTGAGAGAGGGAAAGAGATAGAGAGAACCCCATGTCGATATCTTCATAGTCAACTTGTATAGTCTCTTAAATTATACAAATGAATTAATTTTGGTTATGTTTTAATTATAGAAATAATCAAGTACATTTTTTTTAATAAATTATAGAATTTAATTATATGTCAATGAATTAACAATTCTTATAATAAATCACTATACTACAAATTACATAAAGTATTATATTTATAACATCTATTGTATAGTCTCTTAAAAAAAACATCAATTATATAGTCTACTTGTTTATTATAATATTATTATTTATAAATTATACTATTATTTATAAAATCTATATAAAGGCACAAATGACACTGCCAGCACCAGTTCCATATGCAAATAAGCACCAGATGTAGTATAACACAGGCCATTAATGTGAATCTCACAAGTAATATAAATTGCATACCTTCACTGAAAATACTCATTAATAGGAAGAACATTCTAATAGTTATTATATAGCAACAAATGAAGCATACCTTCATCAAATCCTTCCTTATCCAAGTAATGTAGAGTTGCCTAAGACTTTCTTAAAGTCATTCTGTAGTTTAGTTTCTGTCAGCGATAATAATTAATCACATAAAATTCTAATCAATCAACTAAATTATGTTTCACTAACATTAATTGGAAAACATATAGAAAACAAAAAATATTAATTTCCTCCGAAATGAATTATTCTAGGTCTCACAATAAGAAAGGTCTCTCACCTACGAAAGTAGAAAACATTTTCACCGATGATTGAAACACCTACCAAAGTTAAACAATTTTCAAAAGCTGTTACGGAAAATACTTAACGGCGGCAATTACTTTAATGTACAAGCCTACATTCCAACCTTGAGCTTCCTTTCAATCTTCTCTAAGCCGTAAAATCTCTTGCTTTCTTATCCTTGAGTCGTGCTTCCGCATCAAGCGAAGTGAACTGAAATCGTAGATTTAGCCGTATAAAAGGTAAGGTTTGCTGAGATCCTGCAAAGGCGAAGATTGACAGAAAACATATTTTAGGAATTCAGAATTCTATGTTTATTCTAGCTATTTATGATACAGAAACCTTGAAGTTAAATTATTTCTCTTTCCTTTGTTCTTCATTTGTATTGGTTCTTTCTGTTTTTATTTTTCTATTATTTACTACCTCTTCTGGAAATTATGGACCTTGATTGCATAAGCAAATACAAATAGAAACACAAGAAAAAAAGCAATATGAGCATGATAAGACAGAGCATCAAACATTTGTGTGATGAACTTCAAGAACTCAAGGAAGCAGCTCTATAATCTATTTTACAAACTACACTTTGAAGGCTTGTTGATACTCAACTTTCTATTCATCTAGTGCTTAAATATTACCATCTAATTGATTCCTAATTGAAATACAAACTGATTGATTTAATTACTTATTCAAATAAATGTTTGAAATCAACAACAAGGCACAAGATCATGGTAATTCAGAACCTTCAAAATGATTTCAATAGATATTCACAATAGTATCTCTGTGAGATCAAAAAAACGATATTAACTTAGTTTTCACAAAAAGTATAAGGAAATAGTTCTAGATTCTTATTTCAAAAAAATGCATACATTAAACACTGCTTATTGTTACAGTAGTGTGAAATGGGACTCTATAAACCTCGAACACCCTTCAACATTTGAAACCCTAGCTATGGAAACTGAAACTCTTGTAACATTCATGATTTCAATTGATTTTTAGCTTAAACCATAACTTGATTCATGATTTCAATTGATTCTTATTAACTGTATTAAAGAAGACCAATCTGAAGATTTCGATGATGAGGACGAAGTGTATCTAATGTCAAGAGAAAACCTGAGTTGAAGTGTGAAGATGAAGAAGACGATGGCGCTAGGGTTCACGAAATCGTGCTCCGGCGAGGTTTCGGCAACGGAACACCGGCGAAGATGCGGTGATGGGACTCCGAGGAACGGGCTACGGCTATGGCGAGGTTGCGGCGAAGACCAATTGATTTTTAGGTTTTTGAGTTTGGTTTGAAGTTGAGCAAAGTAACAATTTGTTTGAAGTTGCGGCGACTAATATCAGTAATGTTTAGCAAAGTAACAATTTTGTTTGAATTAGAAAATTAGTTTAGTATAAATAACTTCTGTATTTTTTTTTTTTGACAGATAATAACTTCTGTATTAAAAAATATAACAATGTAATGCAGTGTCTTAGTGGTAGTTTTTCCCAAATTTTTTCCCATTAAAATTTTAAATTTTTTTAGTTTTTCCCAAATTTTTTTAGTTTTTTAATTTTATTTTTTAAAAACTTTTACCTATTTTTTTTATAGTTTTTTAATTTATTTTTTAAAAACTATAATACCTATTATTAAAATATAAATTGAAGAATTAAATAAATAAATAAATATATATATCAAAATTTGTATATCATTTATTTATTTTATTAAAAATTAACAAAAATACGTTATAAAAATAATTAATAACATAGAAAAAAATAGGATTAAAAATTAAAATTAAAATAAATAAGAAACACCATAAAAATAATCATTATTATTTTAAAAAATTAAACATTGAAATATGTAAAATCTGCAGGTAATTCCGCAGGAAATTTTCCTGCGGAATTACCTGCGGATTTTGTATAATATTCGCAGGAAAATCCGCAGGAAAGTTTCCTGCGAAATTACCTGCGGATTTTATATTTTAGTTAGACATTTTGTTTAAAATATATAATCCGCAGCAAAATCCGCAGGTATTCCTGCGGAATTTGCTGCCAATGCTAGATCCGCAGGAAATTTAATTTATTTATTAAA
Source organism: Vicia villosa (assembly GCF_029867415.1). Lineage (NCBI taxonomy): Eukaryota > Viridiplantae > Streptophyta > Magnoliopsida > Fabales > Fabaceae > Vicia > Vicia villosa. Next base: position 139,351 of record NW_026705623.1, on the reverse strand, counting down.
ATCCCAAGAAAATCCGCAGGTAGACCTGCGGAATAATTTTCGCAGGAAATTCCGCAGGTAATTCGAGTATTTCTAGTAGTGTGTGGAATCAAAATTATTAAATCAACGGTGAAATAGAACCTCAGTATCGTGGAGTAAGCTTCTGATACAATGGAGAAAAGGACTGACTAACAAAATTGTTCGATACGGTGGAATAGAACCTCAGTACAGTGGAGTTTGTTGTAGATTGTGGCTAACCTTATGAGAAAAGGTTTGGCAGTTTCTCAGAGGAAGAACCATTTACTCAGGAAAAATACACTCTTGGTAAATTTATAATTTTTCCCTCACCCAAAACAATTATCCTCACTGAGACACAAAAGTACTCTCGAAGCACTATGGCTAAAAATATGTGAGAAAGTGAGAGATTTATAGAAAAATGAAAAACGAGGTTCATACTCATTTTCTAGATGTGAAAAAGTGATAGAGAAACTATCTATTTATATGTCAAGGCATGGTTTAAATTTGGAAACAATCCATGGGCTAAATCAATTCTCTAATTGATTAAGCTAATCGATTAGACATTCTAAATAAACGATTATTAAGGCCACAAATGGAAGGTTTGGATATAGAGTCTCTAACAATTATTAAGAGATTGTTCCAGTAGATTTTAGACTCAATCAAGCATGATCTAATATGTTAGTTAAATAGTCTAATCGATTATTCAGCTAGACAATGTCTTTCAATCAATCAAATACTCTCTTCACCAAATGGCTAGGCCTCAAATATTTTTGGTGTCTTAAATAAAATATGAGAAATTTCTAGCTATGATCTTGGTTTGGAGCAACTGAATAGATTATGTGTAAGCATATGATCTTGATGCTTCTGACTGCTATTGTTGTTGTTGTGCTTAAACTCTGATATACTAAAGCATCAAGATCATATGCTTACACATGATCCATTCAATTGCTCCAAATTAAACAGACAATCCCACATGTAATCATTTACAAACTTAGTCATGCATGTACCCAGTTAGCACATAGTTAGTAGCATACAATTCTACTAACTAACAATTGTTAGTATGCAATCATTCACAACTTAGTCATGCACAAAAGAAACAATTGGTAGTTAATGATTAGGATGCAAGATCTACTAACACAAGTAAACTAACTTTTAGATCTGTTTGCACAGATACAAGGGCCAGATGCCCTGCCCAATGCTCCAGCATGGAGCACAATATTAGTACTTCTTGAACAGTTAGTACTAAATAATACCATGTTTACCTACACATAACAGACACATCATTTCCTCATCAATCCTCCTTTTTCCATAATTTGGCAAAGGGTTAGTACTTCAAAGAAGTCAACATGCGCAGAAGATAGCATGCACAAGTCCAGTCATGCAAGATTAGTATGTTAGAACATACACACCTAGATCATGAGGAAAAACTCTCCAGAATTAGCATTAAAAGATGCATAACAATATTACATAACCCAGCCTCAATAAGCAAAAATGCCATTACAAATCCAGATTACAGAACCAAAGGCATGTAAAAAAACTGACACATGATTTTTGGAGACAACTCTCCTCAATTTTGGTCTTCAATCCATTTTTTTGAGTCCATGAAAGTGACCCAATCATCGTTTGCCTCCGAGTCACTATCCTCCACAATATTCTTTTTCATAGTTTTCATCCTAGTAACTAAATTCTTCCCAAATACATAAGCTCCATTAAATGGTCCTTGTGGTCCCTAAACAATTGAAAGAGAAGAGGAACTGACTTCCTTGTTCTTCTTCTCACCCTTAAGTAATCTTTCAATAGCCTTATCAATATCGACTCCCTTCCTAAAAGATGTCTTCTTGAAATTTTCCTGGTTCTGACTCATGTTGACTGGAACACACACATTGATGAAAGAAGAGAGAAGTACTTTCTTGCTACCATATAATAGAACTTTTCTCTTGATTGTATTGACAGACCAGATAAAAGGTGTGATTCAAAAAGAATAAGTCACCCTGAATACACGTGCACCATAGAGAATAGGATAAAGGTTTTGGCTTAGTCTCCTTGCACATTTCCATAGCATTGATTGCTATAGAATCTAGCATATGAACACTCCAAGTGCACTTCTCAATTTTTCCAAGTGGACAACATTTAATGGCTTAGTGAATATGTCAGCTAGTTGTTGGTCAGTTGCAATATGCTCCAAATTGACTACTTAATCTTCCACAAGATCTCTAATGAAATGATGACGAATGTCAATACACTTGATTCTATTTTGTTGGACATGATTCTTTGAAATATTTATGGCACTCATGTTGTCACAGAACAATTTCATGATATCTTGTTCAACATTGTATTCCTTTAGCATCTATTTCATCCAAAGCAATTGAGTGCAGTTGCTTCTAGTAGCAATAAACTCCGCTTTAGAAGTGGATAGAGAGACAAAAAATTTCTTCTTGTTGAACCAAGAATTCAGATTGTTGCAAATAAAGAAACATCCACCTGAAGTACTTTTTGTCATCGGTACTTCCAGCCCAATCTGCATCATAATACCTACTAATATAGGATTTGTATCATAATAATACAATATCCTGTAGTCAAAAGTCTCACTGATATACTTTAGAATTATATTCACTTGGGTGAGATGACTAACCTTGGGTTTTTATTGATACCGAGCACATACTCCAACAGCAAATGTGATATCAGGTCTGCTTGCTGTGAGGTATAGCAAACTTCCTATCATACTTCTATAGAGACTTTGATCTACATCAACACCATTTTCATCCTTAGACAGCTTTAAGTAAGTTGTAGTAAGAGTTATCTTGTGACTTCGATTGCAAGACCAAGCTTCTTCACTATGTTATTAGCATATTTGCTTTGAGATACAAATATATTGTCTTCCATTTGCTTAACTTAAAGGCTGAGAAAGTAAGTGAGTTCACCTACCAGACTCATCTCAAACTCACACTGCATTTTATGAATGAAATGCTTCACCATCGTGTCTGACATCCCACTAAATACTATATCATCCACGTAAATTTGGGTTATCATGAGCTTTCCTTTGACATTCCACACAAATAGAGTTTTATCAGTTCCTCTTCTATTGTATCCATTGGTGATTAGGAACTCAATTAACCTTTCATACCAAGTTCTTGGAACTTGTTTCAGACCATAGAGAGCTTTCTTTAGTTTGTACACATGATTTGTACATATGGGATCAGTGAACCCTTTTGTTGTTCAACATAGACTTCTTCATCAAGATTCCCGTTTAAAAAGTCACTGTTGACATCCATTTGAAATAGTATGAACTTCATCATGCATGAAATACCTAGAAATAACCTGATGGATTCAATTCTTGCAAATGGAGCATATGTCTCATCAAAATGCACCCCTTCTATTTGAGTGTATCCTTGAGAAACTAACCTTGCCTTATTCCTTGTCACATTACCACTTTCGTCCATTTTTTTTTTTGAAAACCCACTTGGTACCAATGGAATTAACATCAATAGGTCTAGGAACTAGTTCTCATACCTTATTTTTTTTCAAATTGGAAAATTTCTTCTTGCATGGAATTTATCCAAAATTCACCACTCAATGCTTCCTTGACATTCTTAGGTTCAATCGTAGAGATGAAGCATGAGTTGGAAATATTTTCTCTAGACCTTGTCATTACTCCTTCATTAAGATTTCCTACAATATTCTCAATTGTACGATCCTTCTGAATTATGATGGATGGTCCCTTATTCACTTGAGAATTATCTGAATTATTCACTTAGGACTCAATGTTTGACTCCTTGTGTGGAACATCATCTGGAACAACAATCTTCTGTGAGGGAAAATCATCTTATTCTTCCTCCTCCTAATTTTCAAAAGAATCATCAATTACAACATTTATAGATTCAATCATGACCTTAGTGCATTTGTTGAATACTCTGTAGGCTCTACTATTTGTGGAGTAACCAAGAAATATTCCTTCCTCACTTTTTGGATCCATCTTTCTCCTTTTCTCTCTATCTGCCAGGATGTAGCACTTGCTTCCAAAGACATGGAAGTACTTGAAATTTGGATTTCTCCCTTTCCATAAATTATATTAAATTTATTTAGTGCCAGATCTAATGGTTACCCTACTATGAATGTGGCAGGCTGTGTTCATAGCTTCAGCCAAGAAATAATAAGGAAGTTTCCTGGCATGTAGCATAACTCTAGCTGATTATTGCAGAGTTTTGTTCTTCCTTTCTACCACCCCATTTTGTTATGGAGTGATTTGGGCTGAGAACTTATGGCTAATACCTTCTGAAGCACAAAAGTCAAAGAATTTAGAATTCTCAAACTCAGTGCCATGGTCACTTCTGATTTTTACTATTCTTGTCCCTTATTCTCTTTGAAGTTGCTGACATAACTCTTTGAAAACTTCAAACATGTTAGATTTTTCTCTAATGAATATAACCCAAGTGAACCTTGAGAATTCATCCACACACATAAAGATATATCTTTTTCCTCCTAAGATTTCTACTTGCATAGGTCCCATCAATTCCATGTGTAACAGTTCTAGAACCTTCAAGCTGGCAAGATGTTAGAGCTTCTTGTGAGGCATCTTAGTCTGATTGCTTATTTGATATTCTCCACAGATTTTTCATTCCTCAATCTTGAGCTTAGGCGATCCCGTTACAGCTTCTTCATGAAGAATTTTCCTCATGCTTTTGAGATTGAGATGATCAAGTTTTTGATGCCAAACCTTGGTCTCATCAACTTTTGTCATTAGACATGTTGAAGAGTCTTCTTTGTTCTGATATATCAACATATAGAAATTATCTTTAGACCTTGCTCCTTTCATCACTACTTTTTATCCTTTAGTAGTAACAACATATTCTAATTTGTTGAAACTCACTTTAAGACCTTGATCACACAACTGGCTTATACTGATAAGGTTGGCAGTCAGTCCTTTAACCAACATCATATTGTTAAGACTGGGAAGACCAGTATATATAAGTTTCAATATTCCTTTGATTATTCCTTTTTCATCATCACCAAAAGAGACATAGATATCTATATAGTGTTTTATCGTGTCAAGATAAGTTTTCTCCCCTGTTATATGTCTAGAACAACCAGTATGAAAGTACCAACCTTCTCTAGAAGACACTCTGAAAGATGTATGAGCTATGAGGCTTTGGGCACTCTCTTTTGGTCTCCACAACTTCTTCGGTTTACTCTTTTTTTATTTTCTTTGGGACCTTGATTTACTATAGCGTTGAGGATATCCATATAGTTTATAACAATTAGGACTTATGTGTCCATATTTTCCACAGTGATAACATCTTCTATTTTAATAATTTCTATGTTGGGAGTGCACATGTTGAGGATGATGCTGGAGAATGTGATCCCTCTTGTTCATACGACTGTAGTCAAATACTATACCTGCAGAATTTCTTTACTTCTCCTCTTCTGCTTGGAATTCTTTTAGCAATTCAACACTGGTCTTTACACTAGACTTATCCCTATCTTTCACAACTTTCTCTGATATGTCATAACCTTTAATCACATATTTTGTCATATCCACTAGCTTGGATATTAACACGGAATTTTCTTCTATTAGATCAGTGAAAGTAGTTTGTAAGCTTTTCATTCTCTTGTTGAAGTTCACTTATGGTTTTCTTTTGTTTCTTGATTTCCATGCAGGATTCTTCCTACTTGGTGATCAATAGCCCATTAGTCTTAGCTATTTCTTCATCAGTCAAGTCCTTATCACTTTACGCACCTTCAGCAATGCATTTTCTAGCGTAAGCCATCATGTTGTCGGAGGTTTCTTCATTCATTCTTGGATTCTTAATCCTTGTAGATCGAAGTTGCAGTCTTGACATATGAGCACTAAATGTGCCTTCATGTGCACTCTTGAGGATCTCCCATGTTTCTTTAGCTTCTCAACATGTGTTGACCAACTTAATCATCTCCTTGTCGACCCCTTTGAGTAAAGCATTCAGAGCCTTGGAGGTTGCAAGGGCTTCATCATCTTCAGCTTTGCTCTAATCAGCCTCTGGTTTTAGGAAAGTAGTGCCATCTTCAAAGGTAACCACTGGATGTTTCCATCTTTTTATCACAACTTCCCATTCTTTAATTCCCAAAGCTTTGAGGAAAGTAACCTTCATAACCTTCCCATACTCATAATTTGTACCATCCGAAATAGGTGGTTTGTTGATCGATCTTCCAACTTTCACTATTTCCATTTTAGCAAAATTTATCTTCCCTAGAGCTTACCTAACAGGCTAGGGTGCATGCTCTGATGCCAATTAAAATGTTTCCCCTCAGGGGATAGATGTCGAACACGATGCTCCGACAATAGGTCCAACAAGTTATACTAGAACCAACACAGATATAACAGTATGAGTTGTGCAAGTTGATGAAGCTGAAAAACAATAAATAACATAGAGAATTGATAACCCAATTTAAGGAAACCACGCCCACGTCTGGAGGGTTAAGTCCACAACCCAAATAAAGGAAATTAATTATTAGTAGCTTAGTATATTTAGACTTACAAGCAACAACAAGCCTATGTTGTTCAATTCCTCTTCCTAACACTGCTCAATTACTTTCTATGTAGAGCCTCCCCCTAAATCTGAGAATCCACTCACTTTCTTTCTCTATCAGACAACCTGTGATAGGAGATTACAACCAATAAACCCTAATGATCAACTTCAATCAACAAGATGAATGATGTTTAATTTTACAACTCAACTAGTCAAACCTTCTATGCCATGTTACTGAAACATAAAGGTGTACATATAGATTCTACAGTAATCCTATTAGGGTATTAGCATGGAATACAAGACACAAAACCTAGCACTCTAAAAATCTTCAATGAATACTTGAATGCTTGAATTCTAAAGTTGGTTGTGTCCTCCTTATATAGCAATTCTTTTTGGATTTTCTTCTTGGATTTGAGATTTGATTTTATCCATAAATAATGCAGATTATGTTGGATATTTGAGTTGTTCTTTGATTATCTCCAACAAAAAGATATGATTTGATTTGTTACCAATTCCAATTTAAATCTCTTTAAATTTGATTTGATCTTCACAATTATTTGACAAATCATATAATCATATTGGTAACTTAATAACAATAAAATCTTATCCAATATTTGATAAGAGAATCTTCTAAAATGTCGTAGCCAAGTCTTGATGCGCAAGGCCCAGATGTCGAGCATCATGATAGGACATTGTGTCCAGCATGTATTCCTTATGCACCTCCATACAGTTTCAACAAGCTAGATCAACTTGAACACTTTGAAAACTTCTTCCATGTTGCTGTTTTGCAAAATGAAGCCAATCCAAAGGACCATATCACAAAGAATTTCTAAAATATTTATGTTTCTTTGGATTCAAAAGACTAAAGATAAGAGAGCATAAATGTTTTCTTTCCAAATTTCTCTTTCTTTACGTCCACTTTCTTACAACAGTTTTCTTTTGATTCTTTTTATTTTGTATGCTTGACTTTTAATTTTTGAATTTTTTATGTCTAAGTATTTTTCTTTTTCTTTTATTACACTAGTCACTTGGGTAGGCTAATGATTCCTGACTTATGTCAACATATTTTCACTTGACAATAGAATACTCAAACGTTGAATAAAGCAAAGAATTCATAATCATTTTATATTTCATAGATAGTCATACATTTATCATGAATGAAGCATTTAAAGAGAATAAAACATTTTTTCATGCCATTTGTTCTTTGACCCTTTATTATCAACCTATTATTTGTGATTCCATGCATTTTGACTTGTTTAAATCATCATCTGAACCATCTAGAGACAAACTTTCTTCTGGCAGTATTTTTCAAAAAAATACAGAAATTTACAATATCATTTAATCATGAAAATAATTTGAATTCAATAGGTATATGGTACTAGTTGCGATCATCTTTGCATCCTACCCCTGCAAAAAACATTTGCATGTCCTCAGGCAAGAAAATAATGAGTGAAATATAGAGGTCTTTGTCTAACCCTGAGTTTCTCGCCTAGCCAACTTTGTGGAGCAAAGGGTGTTAGGCGCACTGTATGGCTCTCCTAGTGATCCCTTTGTTGTAGCACATATACCTGTTTTTTCTTGTTCAATTTCCTTATCATGTGTACATCAATTTTCAAGGTAGATAGGCAATAATCATCAAAATATTCAGAATAGGTTGGAGGCTTGGAAATGTTTATGTACTTAGTATAAAATGACCAACACACCCAAGTCCATTGTGCATGGGCATTGTTATTAAGACTATTACATAAATCAACCATATAAACTATCATAAGTTGTTCAATAAGTACTAAAATTAAAATGATAAAATAGTAAAAAGTTCACAATGATGTAGTAGATCCAGCACCAGTCTAGTCATTGCTCTCACTAGTTATCTCTTCATCATATTTTTCTTGATTTTCTTCCTTTTCTTCTTCATCATCATATTCAGCTTGTTCCTTGGAGTTCTTGGAATTTTACATACCTATGAAGGTGCCTAAGAGAATCGAGAAACACTTTTAAACACCTTGAGGATTTTGTAATTCATATATGGAGAATTGGAGACATTTTGAAGCACTTGGATAGAAAATATAATTTATTCTTGGAAATTTAAGAGACTATTTCTTGTAACTAATTTGTAATCTCTTACAAAAAATTTTGAATGTATAGTGAGATGGAGAATTTTTGTCTCCTCCAAAGTAGATCAATTTGATCGAACTGGATAAATAAATTTTTTATGTACTCGTCTTTTATCTTCCTCTTACTTGCTATATGGATTCGCTTACACTATTTGGCGGGTTAATTTTTACTTGAGGCTATTAATTTTGGTTGTCATTGTTATTGATCTCACGCACCATTATTCTTAGCGTGATTGATATTACTGTGACATTTTCATAACAAAAATATCTTGATCTGGTTGAACTATTCAACTTCACACCACTCTATTCACAAGATAACTTTAGAATGATAGATATAAAAATTATAACAGTGGTGAAGAAGTACAAACCTTAATTATCCAGAATCATATATATTTTATAAGGGAATTTCTTATCTCATCCTATGAGGTGTGTTGTGAATTCAATACCAAGAACAAAGTATAATGCAAGGCAAGAATAAAGGACAAGGAAGAAGAGGAACACAATAATTGGTTATAACTGCTATTCTTTCACTTTCTCTTAAAACAAGATTACAAGTTTACAAGAATAACAAATAACCTCTCTCACCCTAAATTAGGATTTGCAGCTTAGCAATGATGAGAGACTAGTATGCTATTTATAATCAAACCTAACATACTAACTAATGGGCTTTTTCAGCAAGGCCCATTACACAAGCCAACTTAATACACAAGCTAACTTAACAAATTAGGGTTTAAACACTAAACCTAATTTAACATGCTAACAACACTAGCATCATCGACATAAGCATGTGAACAACCTTCGACTTCATGCTTAATCCTGTCGAACCAAGAAGCTACCCTTCGGCCATACTAGAGTTCGATCCAATATCTCACAAATCTCCACCTTGGATCTAACTCTACAACATCAAGGGAACAAACTAGCTTTCTTCATGCAGCTTTATCAACTGTATACAGTGGAAAAACTTGCAACTCGGCAATGTCTTGGTGATCATATCAGCAGCATTGTCTTCAGTCGAAACCTTCAGCACTTGGACTTCTCCACGCTCGATTACTCCTCTGACGAAATGCAGCCTCACATCAATGTGCTTAGTTCGCTCATGATAGGCTGAATTCTTCGACAGGTGTATTGCACTCTGACTATCACATTTAACAGTGATACTTCGACCTTGAAGTTTCAGCTCCTTTGCAAAACCTTCAAGCCACAATGCTTCTTTCACAGCTTCAGTTAAGGCAATATACTCCGCTTCAGTGGTTGATAGAGCAACAACCTTCTGAAGTGTTTCTTTCTAACTAATTGATGTGCCAAACATAGTGAAAACATATCCAGAAATAGATTTTCAAGAACCCATTTATGTACCTTAAAATCCACTTCAATGCTTGCCAGTGAGCCTTTCCAGGATTTGTCATGTACCTGCTTACAAGACTTACTGCGTATGCTATGTCGGGTCTAGTACAGACCATAGCATACATCAAAGAACCGACTATATTAGCATATGGGATGCTATTCATATAGGCTCTTTCGACATCAGTACTGGGACACTGATCAATACTCAGCTTGAATTGAGGGTTTGTTGGAGTCACAACTGGCTTCGAATTCGACATACCAAACTTTTCAAGAATCTTCCGTAGATATGCCTCTTGAGATAGGCATAACTTCGACTTCTTTCTATCTCTTCGAATGTCAATTCTAAGAATCCTGGAAGCAGCTCCCAGATCCTTCATATCGAACTCCTTATTGAGTTCAGCCTTCACCCTCATCACATCTTCGACACTGTTGCTTGCTATGAGAATATCATCAACATAAAGCAACAAAATAACAAATGAATTACCAGGTCGAAATCTGAAGTAAACACAGTGGTCGAACTGACTTCTAATGAAACTTATGTGTGCCATGAACTTGTCGAATCTCCTATTCCACTGTCGAGGAGATTGTTTCAGCCCATATAAAGATCTTTTTAGCTTGCACACATGATCTTCCTTTCCCTTTTCGACATACCCTTCAGGTTGCCTCATCAAGATCGTTTCATCTAAATCACCATACAAGAACGCAGTCTTCACATCCATCTGTTCCAGTTCAAGGTCGAACTGTGCCACCATGGCAAGCAACATTCGAATGGACCTATGCTTCACAACAGGAGAGAACACATCATTGAAGTCGACACCTTCTTTCTGAGTGAAACCCCTTGCGACCAACCTTGCCTTGTATCTTTTCGACGTCACTCCTTCAATTCCTTCCTTAATTTTGAAAATCCATTTACAGCTGACTAACCTTGCCCCAGCAGGTTTCTTGATCAGTTCCCAGGTATGATTATCATGAAGAGATTTCATCTCATCATCCATGGCCTTCAGCCATTCAGTCTTATTTCGACTCCTCATAACTTCCTTATAGTCTCTAGGTTCTTCGTCTAGAACCTCACTTGCAGAGATTAAGGCATAAGCTATAAGATCTGCATATCCAAGTCTCTGAGGTGGCTTGATGACTCTTCTCGACCTATCTCTCGACAATAGGTAGTCATCGTCAGTTTCCTCAACTTCAGCATCTTCTGCTTCTTCTTCGACTTCATTTGGGATATGCAATTCAGCATCAACATGCTCCACCTCAACAGGAATCTCTACCTGTTCCAGCTTTTCGTCAGATGTTTCTGTACTTCGACCAACATCATCAGTTTTCTTAAAAGCCATTTCAGCTTCATTGAAAACTACATCTCGACTGGTGATATACCTCCTGTGACCTGGCTCTAGGCACCATAGCCTATAAGCTTTGACTCCTTCAGGGTATCCCATGAACATGCATTTCAGAGCTCTAGGTTCGACCTTGTCTTGCCTAATGTGAGCATAGGCTACGCAGCCAAATACTCTCAGTTTGTCGAGATCTGGTGGATGTCCCGACCAAACTTCTTCAGGTGTCTTCATATCTAACGCTGTCGAAGGACATCTGTTTATCAGATATGTTGCTGTCGAAACAGCTTCAGCCCAGAACACCTTCTTTAAACCGGCACTAGTCAACATGCATCTGACTCTCTCCAAAATAGTTCGATTAAACCTTTCAGCCAAACCATTTTGCTGTGGAGTACCTACAGTAGTTCTATGCCTTGCAATACCAGAGGCAGCACAAAAGCTGTCGAATGCCTCATTGCAAAATTCAAGGCCATTGTCGGTTCTCAACCTCTTGACCTTTCTGCCAGTCTGATTTTCAACCAGAGTCTTCCAACTTTTGAAATTCTCAAAAGTTTCATCCTTAGTCTTCTGGATGAATACCCATAATTTTCTGGAATAATCATCTACTATGGATAGGAAATACCTTGCTCCTGAATGTGATGGACACCTTGCAGGCCCCCAAAGATCAGCATGGATGTAATCAAGGGATCCATGTGTTCTTTGTTTGCCTTTGTTGAACTTCACTCTGCAAGATTTTCCAAGTACACAGGGTTCACAAAACTTCAGCTTTTCGACTTTGTCTCCACCAAGCAGATTTTGTTTCCCTAATTCGACCAGACCCCTTTCACTGACATGGCCCAATCTCATGTGCCAGATTTCTGTCTTCGACAAAGGTTTCGTGGATGCAACATTTGTCGAACCACTTACAACTTCATCCTCAAGGGTATACAAGCCTTGTTTCATCACGCCTCTCAAGACTTCCTTCGACCCCTTCATGACTCTTAGGATATTTTTCTCTCCTTGGAAAACATATCCTTTCTTGTCGAATTCACCAAGAGAAAGTAGATTTCTCTTCAAATCAGGAACATACCTGACTTCAGTCAACAACCTTATTGACTCATCATGGAGCTTGAACCTTACAGATCCAATACCTGCAATTTTGCAAGCCTTGTTGTTTCCCAGCAATACTGATCCACCATCTTGATCACATAATTCCTCGAACAAGTCTTTGTTTGGAGTCATGTGCCAAGTGCAACCTGAATCCATAATCCACTCTCTTCTCGAGTCACTACTTGAAACCACAAGAACATCAGATGATTCGAAATCATCTTGAACAATGGCTGCATTGCCATTATCCTTACCTCCATGATCTTTCAGGCGTTCAGGGCACACCTTTCTTGTGTGACCTTCCTTCTTACAATGATAGCATCGAATGCTAGATGCTTCGCAACTGTAAGACTTCGACTGGATTTTGCCCTTCTTGTCGAACTTACCATTCTTTCGCAAGAATTCTCCTTTAACGGCCAAACCTTCACCAACAGTTGAAGGTTTATGCTCCTTTCGTTCATTCAAGTCCTTAGAATACAAGGCTGATTGAACTTCTTCAAACGTCAAGGACTCCCTTCCATACAGGAGAGTTTCTTTGAAGTGAGCGTGTGATCGAGGCAAAGAACACAATAGTAACAGTGCTTGATCTTCATCATCGATCTTCACATCAATATTTTCAAGATCAAGAATTAGCTTGTTGAACATATCCAACTGCTCAGCCAACAATTTGTCTTCAACCATCTTGAATGAATACAAAGCCTGCTTCAGGTAGAGTCGATTTACCAGCAATTTGGTCATATACAAACTTTCAAGTTTCGCCCATAACCCTGATGCCGTTGTCTCCTTTGATACCTGTCTAAGAACCTTATCACCAAGGCTCAACAAAATTGCGCTGTGTGCCTTCTCGATCATAGTTGTCTTCTCCGCTGCCGTTAATGCAGCATTCATGGCTGCCTCTCCCTTCAACGCTTCCAAACAACCCTGCTGAACCAGTAGGGCTTTCATCTTCAAGCGCCACAGACCGAAATCATTCACTCCCGTGAACTTTTCAATCTCATGCTTTGTTGAAGGCATCTTTGAAGGATAGAAAAACACTTAGAAAGGGGGGGGGGGGGTTGAATAAGTGTAGCTTTAAAAACTTGACCGATAAAAATAAATTGCACAGTTATTTTTATCCTGGTTCGTTGTTAACTAAACTACTCCAGTCCACCCCCGCAGAGATGATTTACCTCAACTGAGGATTTAATCCACTAATCGCACGGATTACAATGGTTTTCCACTTAGTCAGCAACTAAGTCTTCCAGAGTCTTCTGATCACACACTGATCACTCCAGGAACAACTGCTTAGATACCCTCTAAGACTTTCTAGAGTTTTCTGATCCACACGATCACTCTAGTTACAACCTGCTTAGATAACCTCTAAGACTTCCTAGAGTATTCTGATCCACACGATCACTCTAGTTCCTTACAACTTAATGTAATCAAATCTAAGAGTATTACAATTGCTTCTTAAAAGCTATAATCACAAACTGTGATATTTCTCTTATCGTTTAAGCTTATTCTCACTAATATATTACAACAGCAATGTAGTGAGCTTTGATGAAGATGAAGATTCTGAGCTTTGAATAGAACAGTGTTTCAGCAAGTTAATATTCACAGAAATTGTGTTAGTTCGTTAACCTTGCTTCTCATCAGAACTTCATATTTATAGGCGTTGGAGAAGATGACCTTTGAGTGCATTTAATGCTTTGCGTGTTCCGTACAGCATCGCATTTAATGTTATACGCTTTTGTCAACTACCTCGAGCCTTGTTCACGCTGTGTCTACTGACGTTGCCTTTAATAGCTTCTAACGTTCCTTTTGTCAGTCAGCGTAGCCTGCCACTTGTACTTCCTTCTGATCTGATGTTTGTGAATACAACGTTTGAATATCATCAGAGTCAAACAGCTTGGTGCAAAGCATCTTCTGATCTTCTGACCTTGAAGTGCTTCTGTGCGTGATACCATCAGAACTTCAGTGCTTCTGATCTCATGTTCTTCTGATGCTTCCATAGACCCATGTTCTGATTCTGCTTCGACCATCTTCTGATGTCTTGCCAGACCATGTTCTGATGTTGCATGCTGAACCCTTGAGAGACAAAGCTTCTGAGCGCTGAATTATGCATACTCTTTATATATTTCCTGAAAAGGAAATTGCATTGGATTAGAGTACCATATTATCTTAAGCAAAATTCATATTATTGTTATCATCAAAACTAAGATAATTGATCAGAACAAATCTTGTTCTAATAATCTCCCCCTTTTTGATGATGACAAAAACATATATAAATGATATGAATTTGCGATCAGAAAGAGCAGACGGCAAAAGACAAATTACACAGCTATAGCATAAGCATGTGAATATGTCTCCCCCTGAGATTAACAATCTCCCCCTGAGATAAATAATCTCCCCCTGAAATAAATACTCGAAGAACTTTAATAAAAGACTTCCCTGATTATTTCGGTAGAGACGATCACATAAGCTTCTGTCTTCAGAGAATTCATAGCTTCTGACTTCTGCTTCCATTGGACAGCTTCAGAACTTGAATTTCTTTAGATCCCTAGAACACTCATAGCTTCTGATTCCTGCTTCCATTTAGGACAGCTTCAGAACTTGAATTTCTTTGATCATCAGAACATTCACAACTTCTGATTCCTGCTTCCATCTAGGACAGCTTCAGAACTTGAATTTCTTTGATCTTCAAAACATTCACAGCTTCTGATTTCTGCTTCCATTTAGGACAGCTTCAGAACTTGAGTTTTCTGGATCTTTAGAACATTCACAGCTTCTGATTTCTGCTTCCCTCGGATAGCTTCAGAGCTTTGAATTTCTACCAACATCACTTCATGCTAGATTTGTATCAGAACATTGTTGAATGTACCAGAGCATCATCAGAGCATCTATTCATCCTGAAATGTTACAGAACAAAACTAAACGACAAAAGTCAGCATGAACGAGTCAGAACATAAAATGTATATTAGAACACATGATATGTATCAGAGCCATATAGGCTAAAATAATGTATCAGAGCAAATAGAATTTTGTCAGAACAAATAGACAAATATGGATCAAATTCTATTATCAGTGCTTCTGATTCTGAAGCTTGACAGCACTCAGCTTGCTTCAGTTTCCATGAGCTTATTCTTTTTACAGAATAACGCTTCTTATGGTTTTGCTTCTTGTGTTTGCTTTGAAGATTTTCTTCACTTCTTTATACCTGCAAAACACTTAAACCATATAGAACTTGCAGTTCTTGTTAGTAAATGTGTGGGAGCTTTACCCAGCAACTGATAGATTAATCAAATCATTTATCATTTATCTTCTCCCCCTTTTTGTCATAACATCAAAAAGAATATTTCAAAAGATTCAGATGTATAAAACGACAAATAAAATCAATGAAATGCAAAACCAAGAAACTTTTCATTGATAATCAAAAGATATTACATGAGAAGATGTTTAACAAGCAGATGCAACAAGGAAAGAAAACTACTAAGACCAAAGACTAAGACCCTAGCTAAGACAAAATCTGCGCCAGCATGTCTTGAACCCTGTCATAATTTGCAGTTTTCCTTGCCATGAAGGAGTGAAACGCATCATTGACTGCTTCTTGGGCTTCCAGGCGAGGGGTCAGGGAGACTTGATTCTGATGCAGATCTTCCACAATCCCTATCAGAAACAACATTCTCAGCAGGTGAAGATGAAGAGATTTCTTTGGAATGGGTTGAGGGAGAGGAAAGGTTAGATGAAGAGGAAGTTGAGTCTTGAAGGTAAAAAGATGAGGAAGAAGATGGAGATGATGGAGGGCTTTCACCAGGGGGTTGAAACACACGTCTAGAATAGTTTCCAGACAACTTTGCTTCGAATGGATTCACCTTGAGAGGGTCATAGGTGATCTTTATCTTTTTGGGTTTGGAAGAAGATGTTTCAACAGCTTTTCTCTTTTTGTTTTGATCATTTTCATGGTTTCCTGGGCTTGATGAAGAGTTCATGATGGATTAGCAGATAATGAACAGCTAGGGTTTGATATGAATGCAAAGAGATAGAGAAAGAAAACAGAGACAGAGTGTAATAGAGAAAATATAAGAGGGAAGGAGAAGCGTTTGAAGAGTATTTAAAAGAAAATAAAATGAAACAAATGATGGATAGCATTTAATGTTACGTGACATGAGGAGAGATAATAAAGACAAATGAGGTGACTAGCACAGTTACCTATGGTCGGCGTCCCTTCAACTGCACGCGCGCTTATCCATGAACAGTAAAGACAGGTTTACCATCCCGAGATAAAACGTTACAGCTGTTTTGCTTTAAAAGAGGTTCTGAATCAACTTAGACAATGAAACGTTAGTAATAACCGAATCATAATTTCTAAAAGATTTCAATCAGAACTTCTGATTAAAAAAAATCCACTTTCATTTCAGAAGATACTCATGCATAAGAACTTCTCATCTTCTCATTCTGGGCATAAATCCATACTGATGTTCTTCAGAATGAACTTAAACCTATCTTCAGCCAGGGGTTTTGTAAAGATATCAGCCCATTGATGGTCTGTATCCACAAAGTTTAAAGATAGAACACCCTTCTGAACATAGTCCCTTATGAAATGATGTTTAATCTCAATATGTTTAGCTTTTGAATGAAGAATAGGATTCTTAGATAAACATATAGCAGAAGTATTATCACAGAATATAGGAATGTTACTCTCATATATCTGATAATCTTCTAGCTGACTCTTCATCCAGAGCATCTGTGTACTGCAACCAGCAGCAGCGACATATTCTGCTTCTGTTGTTGATAGAGCAATAGTTGCTTGCTTCTTACTATACCAGGAGATCAAATGACTTCCAAGAAATTGGCAACTTCCTGAAGTACTCTTTCTTTCAATTCTGTCTCCAGCATAGTCAGCATCGCAGAATCCTACTAAGTTGTATTCTTTAGATTTTCTGTAAACTAAGCCAACATTAGTAGTACCTTTCAGATACCTTAGAATTCTCTTAACAGCAGTTAAATGAGATTCTCTAGGATCTGATTGGAATCTAGCACACAAACAAACACTCAACAGAATGTCAGGTCTAGAAGCAGTCAAATATAGAAGAGATCCAATCATACCTCTGTATAACTTCTGATCTACCTTCTTACTTACCTCATCCTTACCTAGGATGCATGTTGGATGCATAGGAGTTTTGGCTTCTTTGCAGTCTAGAAGATTAAACTTCTTCAGAAGTTCCTTCACATACTTGGTTTGGTGAACATACGTTCCTTCTGATGTTTGATTTATTTGTATTCCAAGGAAATACTTGAGTTCTCCCATCATGCTCATTTCAAACTCAGCCTGCATAGACTCAGCAAACTCCTTTCCAAGTGTAGCATTAGATGTTCCAAAAATAATATCATCTACATATATTTGACAAATTAAAATATCCCTTTTAAAGGTTTTACAAAAGAGAGTAGTGTCCACTTTTCCTCTAGTGAAACCATTATCCAGAAGGAAAGAACTTAAGCGTTCATACCAAGCTCTGGGAGCTTGTTTCAATCCATACAACGATTTCTTTAGTTTAAAAACATGATTAGGAGACATGGAGTCTTCAAAACCAGGAGGTTGATGGACATAAACTTCTTCATCTATATAACCATTTAAGAAGGCACTCTTAACATCCATCTGATAGAGAGTGATGTTATGTTGAGTGGCAAATGAAATTAATAGACGAATAGATTCTAACCTGGCCACTGGTGCAAAGGTTTCTGTATAGTCAATCCCTTCTTGCTGACTATAACCCTGAGCCACCAGTCTGGCTTTGTTCCTTACCACTTCACCTTTCTCACTGAGCTTGTTTCTGAAGACCCATTTTGTACCGATTATATTGAATCCATCTGGTCTAGGAACAAGATCCCAAACATCATTCCTTGTAAACTGATTCAGTTCTTCTTGCATAGCAATTATCCAGTCTGGATCTTCTAGAGCATGATCAACAGAAGTTGGCTCGATCAAAGATACAAGACCTAATTGACAGTCTGCATTGTTCTTAAGGAATGCTCTTGTTCTGATTGGATCATCCTTCTTTCCAAGAATGACATCTTCTGAATGACCAGAAATGAGTCTGGATGATCTTCTGACAGATGGATCTTCAGAAATGCTTAGATTCTCCAGAGAAGCTGATACTTGATCTTCAGATTCTTTGCTTCTGAGAAGCTCTGCTTCTGATGGGTTGCTTCTTGGCTCAACAACTTCTGATATATCAATATCACAATCTGCAAAATTATCAAACTGCTTTGGTTTTTCAGAACCAAGCTTATCATCAAACCTGATATTGATTGATTCTTCTACAATCAATGTTTCAGTATTGTATACTCTGTAGCCTTTTGAGCGTTCAGAATATCCAAGAAGGAAACATTTTTGTGCTTTGGAATCAAACTTACCAAGATGATCTTTAGTGTTCAGAATAAAGCATACACATCCAAAAGGATGGAAATATGAAATGTTGGGCTTTATATTCTTCCACAATTCATAAGGAGTCTTATTTAGAATAGGTCTGATAGAGATTCTATTCTGAATATAGCATGCAGTGTTTATTGCTTCTGCCCAGAAATGCTTAGCCATATTGGTTTCATTGATCATGGTTCTGGCCATTTCTTGCAGAGTCCTATTCTTTCGTTCTACAACTCCATTTTGCTGTGGAGTTCTAGGACAAGAGAAATCATGGGCAATACCATTTTCTTTGAAGAACTCTTCAAAGAATCTGTTCTCAAATTCACCACCATGATCACTTCTGACCTTTATGATTTTACACTCTTTTTCAGATTGAATCTGAATGCAGAAATCAAAGAACACTGAATGAGACTCATCCTTGTGTTTCAAGAATTTTACCCACGTCCAGCGGCTATAATCATCTACGTTGACTAATCCATATTTCTTCCCTCTGACAGATGCTATTTTGACTGGGCCAAACAGATCAATGTGCAAGAGTTCTAATGGCCTTGAGGTAGAAACAACATTCTTGGACTTGAATGCAGGTTTGGAGAACTTGCCCTTCTGACATGCTTCACAAAGAGCATCTGATTTGAATTTCAGATTAGGGAGTCCTCTGACAAGATCCAGTTTGTTAATCTGAGAAATCTTTCTCAAACTAGCATGACCTAATCTTGTGCCAGACCCACTGCTCTTCAGAAACAGACATAAGACAAGTCACCTTCTGACTCATAAGATCTTGCAGATCTGTCTTATAAATGTTGTTCTTCCTCTTGCCTGTAAATAGGATTGAGCCATCCTTCTGATTTACAGCCTTGCAAGACTTTTGATTAAAGATTATATCATAACCATTGTCACTCAATTGACTGATAGATAAGAGGTTATGTGTTAATCCTTCTACAAGAAGTACATTAGAAATGGAAGGAGAGTTACCAGACTTTATAGTTCCAGAGCCAATTATCTTGCCCTTCTGATCTCCTCCAAACTTGACTTCTCCTCCAGACTTAAGCACCAGGTCTTGGAACATAGACCTTCTTCCTGTCATGTGTCGTGAGCATCCAGAGTCCAGGTACCACGACATGTTGTGCTTTGTCCTTTTTGCAGCCAAGGATATCTGCAATAGGAATAATCTTATCCTTAGGTACCCACATTTTCTTGGGTCCTTTCTTGTTAGATTTTCTCAAGTTCTGATTGAACTTGGGTTTAACATTGTAAGCAATAGGAGGAACAGCATGATAATTCTTAATGTGAGTTTCATGATATTTCCTAGGTTGTGTCACATGCTTCTTAGTGTGTGTAATGTGAAAACTTTGAGCATGTGAAGTGTGCCTAATATCATGTGAGTGGCCATACTTGAACTGATCATACAATGGCTTGTATGTGATTTTCATCTTATCAACAGGTTCAAGTTTGTATGGGGTTTCACCCTCAAAACCAATGCCAACTCTACTGTTTCCAGACACAGCATATATCATAGAAGCTAGCTGACTTCTGCCAATACTTCTAGATAAGAACTTCCTGAAACTTAAATCATATTCTTTCAGAATATGGTTTAGACTAGGAGTGGATTTTTCTGAATTGGAAGGAGATCCAACATTATTGGATAATTTTAAAACTTTTTCTTTTAATTCAGAATTTTCCAACTCAAGCTTCTTCGTTTCAAATTCAAATAGCTTTTTCAGCTTTTTGTATTTGAGACTAATCTGAGACTTGAATTCCAGAAGTTCTGTTAGACTGGAAACTAACTCATCTCTAGTCAGTTCAGAAAATACCTCTTCAGAATCTGATTCTGATGTAGATTCTGATCCGTCATCTTCTGTCGCCATCAGCGCACAGTTAGCCTGCTCATCTTCAGAGTCTGAATCATCTTCTGACTCATCCCAGGTTGCCATAAGACCTTTCTTCTTATGAAACTTCTTCTTGGGATTTTCTTTCAGAATTTTTGGACATTCATTCTTGAAGTGTCCAGGCTCATTGCATTCATAGCACATGACCTTCTTCTTGTCAAATCTTCTGTCATCAGAAGATTCTCCACGTTCAAATTTCTTTGAACTTCTGACGCCTCTGAACTTCCTTTGCTTGTTCTTCCAGAGTTGATTTAGCCTTCTGGAGATCAAGGACAGTTCATCTTCTTCTTCGGATTCTGATTCTTCAGGATCTTCTTCTCTAGCCTGAAAAGCGTTAGTGCATTTCTTGATATTGGATTTTAATGCAATAGACTTACCTTTCTTTTGAGGCTCGTTTGCATCCAGTTCAATTTCATGACTCCTCAGGGCACTGATCAGCTCTTCCAAAGAGACTTCATTTAGATTCTTCGCAATCTTAAATGCAGTCACCATAGGACCCCATCTTCTGGGTAAGCTTCTGATGATCTTCTTTACGTGATCAGCCTTGGTGTATCCCTTGTCAAGAACTCTCAATCCAGCAGTAAGAGTTTGAAATCTTGAAAACATCTTTTCAATGTCTTCATCATCCTCCATCTTGAAGGCTTCATATTTCTGGATTAGAGCAAGAGCTTTAGTCTCCTTGACTTGAGCATTTCCTTCATGAGTCATTTTCAAGGACTCATATATGTCATAGGTCGTTTCCCTGTTAGATATCTTCTCATACTCAGCATGAGAGATAGCATTCAGCAAAATAGTTCTGCATTTATGATGATTCCTGAAAAGCTTCTTCTGATCATCACTCATTTCTTGCCTTGTCAGCTTTACGCCACTAGCATTTACCGGATGTTTGTAACCATCCATCAGAAGATCCCATAGATCACCATCTAGACCAAGAAAGTAACTTTCCAGTTTATCTTTCCAGTATTCAAAGTTTTCACCATCAAATACCGGCGGTCTAGTATAACCATTGTTACCGTTGTGTTGCTCAGCAGAGCCAGATGTAGATGTAGACTTTGCAGTTTCATCAGCCATCTTTTACTGAAGCGTTTTTCTCTTCCTGAATCTTTTCTAAACACGGTTAAGTGCTTGCACCTTAGAACCGGCGCTCTGATGCCAATTGAAGGATAGAAAAACACTTAGAAAGGGGGGGGGGGGGTTTGAATAAGTGTAGCTTTAAAAACTTGACCGATAAAAATAAATTGCACAGTTATTTTTATCCTGGTTCGTTGTTAACTAAACTACTCCAGTCCACCCCCGCAGAGATGATTTACCTCAACTGAGGATTTAATCCACTAATCGCACGGATTACAATGGTTTTCCACTTAGTCAGCAACTAAGTCTTCCAGAGTCTTCTGATCACACACTGATCACTCCAGGAACAACTGCTTAGATACCCTCTAAGACTTTCTAGAGTTTTCTGATCCACACGATCACTCTAGTTACAACCTGCTTAGATAACCTCTAAGACTTCCTAGAGTATTCTGATCCACACGATCACTCTAGTTCCTTACAACTTAATGTAATCAAATCTAAGAGTATTACAATTGCTTCTTAAAAGCTATAATCACAAACTGTGATATTTCTCTTATCGTTTAAGCTTATTCTCACTAATATATTACAACAGCAATGTAGTGAGCTTTGATGAAGATGAAGATTCTGAGCTTTGAATAGAACAGTGTTTCAGCAAGTTAATATTCACAGAAATTGTGTTAGTTCGTTAACCTTGCTTCTCATCAGAACTTCATATTTATAGGCGTTGGAGAAGATGACCGTTGAGTGCATTTAATGCTTTGCGTGTTCCGTACAGCATCGCATTTAATGTTATACGCTTTTGTCAACTACCTCGAGCCTTGTTCACGCTGTGTCTACTGACGTTGCCTTTAATAGCTTCTAACGTTCCTTTTGTCAGTCAGCGTAGCCTGCCACTTGTACTTCCTTCTGATCTGATGTTTGTGAATACAACGTTTGAATATCATCAGAGTCAAACAGCTTGGTGCAAAGCATCTTCTGATCTTCTGACCTTGAAGTGCTTCTGTGCGTGATACCATCAGAACTTCAGTGCTTCTGATCTCATGTTCTTCTGATGCTTCCATAGACCCATGTTCTGATTCTGCTTCGACCATCTTCTGATGTCTTGCCAGACCATGTTCTGATGTTGCATGCTGAACCCTTGAGAGACAAAGCTTCTGAGCGCTGAATTATGCATACTCTTTATATATTTCCTGAAAAGGAAATTGCATTGGATTAGAGTACCATATTATCTTAAGCAAAATTCATATTATTGTTATCATCAAAACTAAGATAATTGATCAGAACAAATCTTGTTCTAACAATCTTCTCCATGCTCACCGCACCAATTTGTTGTGAATTCAATACCAAGAACAAAGTATAATGCAAGGCAAGAATAAAGGACAAGGAAGAAGAGGAACACAATAATTGGTTATAACTGCTATTCTTTCACTTTCTCTTAAAACAAGATTACAAGAATAACAAATAACCTCTCTCACCCTAAATTAGGATTTGCAGCTTAGCAATGATGAGAGACTAGTATGCTATTTATAATAAAACCTAACATATTAACTAATGGGCTTTTTCAGCAAGGCCCATTACACAAGCCAACTTAATACACAAGCTAACTTAACAAATTAGGGTTTAAACACTAAACCTAATTTAACATGCTAACAACACTAGCATCATCGACACAAACATGTGAACAACCTTCGACTTCATGCTTAATCCTGTCGAACCAAGAAGCTACCCTTCGGCCATACTAGAGTTCGATCCAATATCTCACAAGGTGAAAAAGAACCCTATGGATATTTTAAAATTCCCCGCAGTTTTCAAAGATGTATTTTCGGATGCATCGTTTGTATAACTCAATAACGCACAAAAGCAGTGTTACCCTATTACCAGACAAAATTTAGTTTCGAAGATACATCTTCGGACCAAACAATTCAATGTATTATTGGTTAAGCATCGTAGTGAGGTTTCTTGAAATACATTTCTAAATAATTTAAGCGGGAATTTGAAAATCTCTCACCTTTGCATGTCAGGTGTTGTCGGAGATGCATCTCTAGAACAATCAAACGTGAATTTTCTAAAAACAAAAAACCTTTATGATCAGACCCCATACCCATTTGTTTCTAAAAACCCTTTCCAAAAACCATTACATTCTCAATCAAGATTTTCACTCCAAAACTTTATTCTTGTGTATCATCATATCAAAAGGAGCATTAGAAGCTGAAATTCAAGGTAAAGTTCATTTATTTTTAGTCTCATTGCCCATATTAATCTGGTTTTGGGGTTTAAAAAACTTATGTTTAATTCAGATATGTATTTTCGAATTCAGTATGAATGTCTCCGGAAATGCATTTTCGAATATTGTAAGTCTTCATTTTTTACCCGATTGTTTTCAATATTGGCTATTTTTTAGTATTGTATGTTATTTTTTTCGTTATATATGGCGCACCATGATGTTTTCTCGACAATGTATTGTGTCTCCGGGTGCCAAAGGCGTTGTTCTATAGTAGGTAGATGTTGGCAATCAATTTGAAAATGAACAAAAGTTTGAATTTCGTGATCACATGCTTCAATGGATTCATACGGAGACATCCAAACTGGGGCTTGGTGTTCTAATCGGAAGGTTCAATAATGGTTTGGATAGAAGAGGTGAATTTATGGAATTGACATGCGAAAGAAGTAAGAAATATAGACCTCCTTTCCGGAATTTTAAACGAGATGACACTTGTACAAGAAAATGTGAGTGTCCTTTTAATTTGTGTGGTTATATGTTGGCAAGTAACAAATGGAGATTTAGTATGATATACATAACCATGATTTGTGTGAAAATTTATCCAGTCATCCAATTGCAGGTCGCCTCATGCCAGAAGAGAAGGAATGTGTTTCAGACATGACATTGAATTTGGTGCAATCGAAAAACATACATGTAACATTGAAACGTAACTCGAAAATATCAAATAAGTGTACAATATTCGCTACCAAAATAACAAAGCGCTGAGGGGGTAAAACTAAAATGCAACACCTCTTGAAACTTTTAGATGATAACAGTTATGTATCTAGGTACCGAACATGCGAGGATGGAGTAACCATTAGAGATATACTTTGGACTCATCATGATTCCCTAAAGTTTTTTAACACATTTCCAATTGTGCTCATCAGGCATTGCTTCTTTCAACAATTCTAAGAGGGTAGTGAATGACGTGTTGCTCCAGTCGTGAAGACATTTCAACAAGTAGATTCAAATCGTGAATGATAACATAGAGAAGTATTTGCATCCAGGGTACAGCTCTTGTTCCGCCTCTTTAATCAAATTGTAAAATGTTCTAGCATCGTCATTGGGACCTTCATGAACTCCGTGTTCTTCTGCCCTATCTACATATATGTCATGCAGTAAGCCAGGAAAGTCATCATGTGATCCCTCTTGATCTTCCATCCCAACACCAATTTCCATAGACCTTTGTAGTTTCTCGCCATAGTGCAACCATACATCATAACCTTTTACAAAACCTTTGGCTATTAGGTGATCCTTAATAATACCTCTTGTTTTCCAATACAAATTTTTACACTTGGCACAAGGGCATAGAACCTCATCTCCTTTAGATCTTCCATTAGTGAAGGCAAAGTCTAGAAATTGAGTAACACCATTGATGTACTCTTGACTAAACCACGGAAGTTTAGTCCACTCTTTGTCCATCACTTTATAATCTAAATATTTGAAACACAGAACATAGAACACATTTAAAAAAATTAAATGCATATACATAAACAATACATGAACATATACAAAACAAATATGTTTGGAGTTGTACTAACAGGACCAAAACATGTGCTGCAATTACTTTAATTTCCAAAAACAGAACCATATAACTATTGAGTAGTAGTATGAAACATAAACATTACACATAACCAAACATTCAAACCTATTTCAATAACTACACACTCAATAATTCAAAATCAGAATCAGAAAATAATTCATACTAATTCCTATTTTCTATTGAGTTACTATTAGTATCTTCCACTTATTTCTTAAAAGTCACAAATGATCCATTTATTTCAACCAGTAGACTAAATTTCCATGCAACAAATACACTTATCAATCAGTAAATATTGTAATTATTGAAAGAAGCTTATCCAAACATTTCAACTCATGCTTATATATAGTACTTTAGGAAAAAAAAGTGATTTTATTGAATGACCTCAGTTTGATGCAAGAACAGAACCATATTACTACTGAGTAGTAGTATGACTTTTAAATTTCTAAAATCCAAACCATACTAAAAATATAAATTGCTAAAATAACTTTTAAATTAAATATAAATCACATTATCTTTTAAGTCACTTTCTATTAAAATCAATTCAACAAAATCTATTTTATTTAAAATTAAGTTTCATCACTCTTGATTCAAATATACACTAAATATAACAATAAACACAACAACACCAACAACAAAATCAGTTCACATAAACATCACATAAACATCAGTTGACATAAACATCACCAAACACAACAACAACAACAAACACTACATAAACATCTATGCCATCCACTTGGCAGTTCCCCTTTCTTGCTGCAGTTTGAAATTACAAAAGAAGGCTGATACATATGTCGAAAGCCTCAAAGAGGTATACTATTCTAAATGGGAGACTCAACCTTGCTGCAATTATCTAAATTCTCTCTAACCTTGCTAGTTTTTTAAACAAAAATAGGAGACTCAAAGAGAGAAATGAAATCATTTACTTGTAACTAACTTTACCAATTATAACCGAAACAGTTAGAAATGAAATCATTTAATTGTATTCTCCCTTGAATTAAGGAGAAATTTTTGGAAATAGAAACAACATGTTATGAAATAAAAATAGAAAATCGGCACTATTAAAAAGAAAGAATCACGGATTCTCCAACAGTGTCAGTGTGCATAAAAGTAAGTGTGCAACAGTGTGACTAAAAGTATGTATTAAGAATTTAGTATATTTTGCCAAGTTACTTTTATTTTTGTATGGTGTATCACTAAAGGCTTCAATGGTTGTAAGCTTGTGCTGTAAAGTATCAACTAATTAAGAGTTTTCTTATAACTCAAACCTATTTCAATAACTAAACACAACAATTCACATAAACATCAGTTCAAATAAACATCACCAAACACAACGACAACAAACACAACAGTTGTAACAATAAACATCAGTTCACATAAACATCACCAAACACAACAACAACAAAATCTAACCCTAATAAACACAACAGCTATAACAATACGGGCAAAAATGAAACCCTACCTTATTAGCATAGGTAATCGACTGCAATGGAAGCTTCTGTTGGTTCAACGGAATCAAAACTGCATGCAAAACAAAATGTATAGGTTAACTGCAAAACAAAATGTTATAGTGTATCAGATTGAATCACAGATTGAATTACAAACACATAAACCCTAAACCAACAGAAGATTTGGGAAAAGGATGAAGGGATGAAGAGAGTTAGGGTTTCGGTGAAATCTTGAAGAAGATTTGGGAAAAGGTGAAGGGATGAAGAGAGTTAGGGTTCGTATGAACAGATGATTGAGGTTAGTGAGATGAAGGTGAAGCAGAGATGAAGGCTAGGATGAAGGTGAAGCAGAGATGAAGGTGAAGCGGAGATGGAGGTGAAAGGAAACTAACCTGTAAACTGCGATGGAGGAGGATCGATTTGTGAGAGAGAGAGAGAGGAATATTGAACGGAGATTGAACACTTTGAAGGGAGGATCAATTTTGTGAGAGAGAGAGAGAGAGGAAGATCTTGTTTTTGTGAGAAGAGGAAGAAGAAACATTAAAGGAAATAACGTTTTGTTCTTTCAAATTTTTTTCCTTTTTTTAATTAAAAAAATGGAAAAGAAAATAAAAAGATAGAGGGAAACTAAAAAAAAAAAGAGGAAAATTCTGGCGGGGTATTTTTTTGGGCTTTGGCCACAGTTTGAACTGAAAATTATTAGGCCGCAGTTTTTGATTACGGCTTAAAATATCTACCGTTACATAACCGTGGGAACTGAAGTAAAGGCCACAGTTTCACACTCCGGATTCAATATTTTAAAACATATTTCTACGATTTTAAAACCCTGTCAAAAGCGTGTATTTGGCCACAGTTCCAGAGCTGTGGAAAAATTTAGCGTGGTCGTAGGCCAAAAATGTAGTAGTGTGTGGTTTACATAACCATGATTTGTGTGAAAATTTATCCAGTCATCCAATTGCATGTAGCCTCATACCAGAAGAGAAGGAATGTGTTTCAGACATGACATTGAATTTGGTGCAACCGAAAAACATACATGTAACGTTGAAACGTAAAAGACCCGAAAATATCGGAAATATCAAATAAGTGTACAATATTTGCTACCAAACTAACAAAGCGCTGAGGGGATAAAAATAAAATGCAACACCTCTTGAAACTTTTAGATGATAACAATTATGTATCTAGGTACCGAACATGGGAGGATGGAGTAACCGTTAGAGACATATTTTGGACTCATCATGATTCCATAGAGTTTTTCAACACATTTCCAATTGTGCTCATCATTGATTCACCGTATAATGCCAACAAATGCAAGCTTCCATTTTTGAAAATTTTCGATGTTACCTCTACTAAGAAGACTTATTCTGATGGGTTTGCATTTCTAGAGTGCGAAAAAGAGGAGAATTTTACTTGGCTTTTAGTGATGTGTCGGGCAATGCTGAAGGACCAAGAAGACATGTTGAAACTAATTGTTACCGACCACGATACGATACCGTTTTAATGAATTTGGTTGCAAATGTATTCCTACTTCTTATACATTACTTTGTAGGTATCACATAACAAAGAATATGAGAAGTCAGGTTAAATCTGCGGTAGGGACAAAGTAGATAGAGGGCGGAGATGGAAAAATGGTGAAGGCGGGCGTCATAGTGAAAAAAATATTGGATGCATGTAAGGTTATAATAAATTATTCTCCAAAAGAGTTATATGTTGATGTTATTATACATTTCAAGAAAGGGTGTGAGAAATATCCAGATTTATTGAAATATGTTAAAAGTACTATTTTGGACCAGATTAAGGAGAAGATTTAATGTGGTTAGACCGATCAGCTTAGACAGCTTGGAAATACAACAACAAACCGAGTTGAGTCTACCCATGCTAGTCTAAAAAATTGGTTGGGGGATAGTAAGGATGATTTGTGTAGAGATTGGGACTTTATGAACCAAATGACCCGAAACCAGCATAATGAGACACAAACATCATTTGGTCCTAGCATCACAGTGTTGGAACACAAATTCAAACACAAATCTTCATTCTCAGTTGGTCGGAAACATATCTCGAGCAAGTCTAAATTATATTTTTTACGAAGGCAAACGAGCTGATATTATAGGTTTCGATAGGTTAAAGTGTGGTTGCACACTTGTGGAAACTTATGGTCTTCCATGTGCTTGTCTTATATCTAAGAAGGTAAAACTTGATAGCCCAATACAAATGAATGAAGTTTGAACTCACTGGGAAAGGCTCGGGTTTGATGATAATGGTGTCATGAAAGATGGTAAATTGAATATCTCTATCTTGATTGAATAGGAAGTGATACAAGATAGACTTTTGAAAGCTGGTAACAATATGAAACTCCATATCAAAGAAATTGAGGAAGATTTGCATATCCAGAAACCACATACTTGAAATTTCCCTCTCAACCGGTAAAAATAAAAGGTGCTCCTAATAAGGGAAAACCTACACTGAGTGACAATTCAACGATGTGGTCTCCTTCATATTTTGAACATGTTGACAAACTGTTTCTAAATTCACCAACTTTGAAATCTCAAAAAAGAATTTCCAAAGGAGCTCGCATTAGCAAACCACCTCATTCATCGCCTCCATAAAAAATCTCATTCATTGACGAGATGCAATTTTTACGCACAAATACATTGAACAGATTGACAATGTAGAGGGTGACGGTAAGTGGGGATTTCGAGCAGTTTCTGCTTTTCTCCGTAAAGGAGATGAGTATCACACACTTGTCCACCATCAACTTATCCAAGAGTTAAGGGGTAATAAAGAATAATACACATGACTATGCGGGAAAAAATAAGATAATTTTGAAGCAATTTATCACTTTCTTTCTCCTTGGATTATTGGACCTGCACCAGAGGATAAATGGATGTGCTTCCCTGAAATCGGTCACCTCATAGCAGGTGCTTATGATAGAATGTGTATTGATCTTACAAGATACGGTTTCTCGAAAATATTTTTCCATTACGCACTGCATCATCTCAAAATCCAAATGATTGTATTATGTGTAATATATACATTTTGAAGTTTGCCAAAAAATTCCATATTTACTACAAGTTCTATTTCTGTCAAAAACAAAAATTTCATTTTGTTTTGAGTGGTTCTGAAAATACATCTACGGGTTAAGATAACAGGGTGATACCGAAGATGCATTTCTGGAACATCCCCTGGTTCAAGATAGAATTTTTTAGGTTCATAATTATCTACCACTACTATAAATATGGGGCACTTGTCTCATTGTTTCATACCAAAATGAACATCAGAATGAACATCATTTGGCATGTCGTAAATGTCTACTTTAACAGTGGAAAATCCTCAATTAAATTTAAGATCAATGAGTACACCCCTCTTGAAGATCTGAAATACATACTATAGAATCTCTTACCATACGGCGACAATTGAAAAATTGAGAAGATCAAGTATCGTTTGTTGCCTGTTGACAACGTAGGGAAGATTGAGTTCAGCAACTTTGAGCCGAAAACAAGTGCATATTTAAGAGCTATGTGGAATATTTTTTTGTTTAGAAACAAAAGTTCTGATATAGATGGATGCAACAATTGCTAGATCGATCAAAGAAATGTAATGTTTGATCTATACTAATGTATTGCTTATGTATTGCTTTTCTTTATATTATTAATGAAATTTTTATTTTGTCAACCTACACGTTTCGGTTTTTTCTGTTTTACTACTTTTAGTATAATACGGAAATGCAACTCTATTATTTACAGAGATGCATTTTCGAATGCAACATAACTACAAACTTAGGGCGTGTTTCAAATTCAGCTTAGGTTGTATGTTTTTAGGTGCAGCCAAAAATAAATCTCCAAAAACTAAAAGCATTATTGTATATTCACATGGTGTGCCAATAAGAAATCAACAAAATTCAAAATATGACTAACCAAAAAATCAACAAGAATGTGTGGAAAGAATAATATTTTGAAGAGAAAATTCAAAATGAAAAGAAGAAAATAATACGAGGTGTCTTTGGCTTACTATTTTTTGTCAATGCATATATATGACCTAATAACCTCGTTATATTTGATAGAAAGCATAACTTAAATTATTTTTGGTTAACTACAAAAACAATAAGTGGTGTATATCCAAGAACCAAGACTTTCACTTTTCCAAAAAGAAAAAATGCAGGCCTAGTGCAAGGAACTTCTTATAAGAAACATTACATTGAACCATACTCCAAAGATTCCCAGCTGAAAGGCTGGAATACATAGTAAACTCTTGGGGAGCTTTTGAAGAGTAAAGCCACACAGACACATACAGCTGCAATCGCGACCATTGACAGCATCGCCGGCCTATAGACAAGTGCCCTCCTCGTGCCGCCGATGCCGCTGCTGTAGGCCAGTTTCTGTTGGCAAAGCCTGCAATGATTTGGGATTGTTGCAATATTTTCTGTATTGAAACTTGAAACTTTTGATGATTTGTGTCCGTCTAATTGCTTCTTCGTGTTTCCGTCTACGAGGGTGCCTGGGATGTCAACCACATGTTGAGTTGGGTTGTTCTTGGTTGTTTTCCTCTGCACAAGTTGAATGTAGGAGTAGTGGCCCTTAAGGGATGCATAGTCGTTGGGTGTTAAACCTGTATTGTCCTTGGCACTTTTCCATGCTTCAATTCCAACCTGATCATGACACAGATAAGTGTAAGAGATTTTGTGAGTATTAAAAAAAATTAAAGAAAGAATAGCAACTCGGATGAACCAACCAAGGTTCAACCCGGATCGACTAATTCTAAGAGACCAAGAACTACAGATATACAACAACTAAACTTTATCCCACTTAGTGAAGTCAGCTACATGGATCAACTTTCGCCATAATGTTCTATCCATGACTACGTAACACTGACATCTATGGAAAAAAACGTGTTTGTGTCCGTGTCAGACATCGACGCCATCACTTGTGATTACATTTAACTCGTTTGTTTTTTCAAATTAATATTGGTGTTGACGTGCCAGTGTTGTATCCGGCGTCCGTGTCTGTGTTCTTGCTTCATCCAAGACCATATTTCTATCCAAATCATTAATCTCGAGGTCTTTCTTAATAACCTCTCGTATAGCCTTTTTAGGTCTTTCTCTTCCTCTAGTTTTATAATAATAGCTAAACTATTTTACAGATATAATAGCTAAAATATGAACTACAGATATATGATGCATGTCAAAGTGTAAAAAATTACCATTCCCGGATCATCGGTTAACGCATCCAATACAGTCTCATAACCATTCATACTTGCTGCAACATGAAGGGGCGTCAATCCAGCAGGCCCAACAGCATCGGGTCTAAACAATAATCGGTCAGGGGACTTATTGACTTGCGTCTCTTTACTGTCTCCACCATCTGACGCCTTAATTGGCACAAAGTTTAACAGTAGTTCCACCATAGGCCTGCAATTTCTCTTTACAGCTTTATGTAGAAGGCCCATGTTTAACAACGCAAGCTCGGCAGAGGTGTGTTCTCCAGTATCAACTTCGCCTTCAAAGATAATGTCCAAAAGTTTTTTCATCACAGCACACCAATCATGATCCATAGAGAAGCCGACAAGCCATGTGTACCGATTAAAGTGAAAGCGATCTTGAACAGGTGTCGCTGGCCCTAGCCTATATTTCACACGAATTCTATGAAGGAGCCAACCCATTTCTTGTACGAAATTCATTGCCCGGGTCTTTTCTTCCATTAATTTAGCTTTTATCTGGATGTCATCAGCGGTCTCCGCTGCTTCAATGACAGTTTCCAGATTACATATCTCGGAACAAATTTCAGGCTCGGCAACTATGAACGGAAAGGAACAGCTGCCGAGACAATCATCTTCGACCTGAGAAAAGATTTGAGTAAAAATTAGCAAATCAGAGAGAAAGATGTAATAACTTCCAAAACTAGCAAAAATCATTTTATAAAATTTAAGCAGATTTTATTTGGTTGAAAGAGTACACCATAGAAAAAGAAATTATATAAATATTGTAAATTACCTCAATAAACCCTCTTCCGGACATATTTGGTATATGACACGAGAAGCTGAGATTCTGAAGCTCGTGATGTCCAGTAGCTGCACCAGAACCATCAATCAAATCATAACACCTATCCTCTACCAGATACTTTCCTTCGAGTGCGCAGAGTAACCTGAAATCAAGAGGAAAGGCTTAGCTTTTTGCCTCTCAAGTCTTAAACGAATACGGTGTTTGAAAACTACCTTGCACTATTCAAGAAAAGGTTTAACCCTTTCACAGAAAATTTTACGTCGGTACTCGCGGAAACAGCGAGGGGCTTAACGCACAAAATCTGACAATTTTCCTGGCTTCCAAGACGCAATGGCACGTCCAAGTACACCTGACCTGCACGAGATATACAAGAAATAAAAGAGATATATTTCAATCCAAGTAACGTAGTCGGAGATTATAATGATAACTGAAATACAATCATGTGAGAAGAATGAATGCAACACAAATAGAAAGAGGGAACAAACCATTATACAGAATAGCTACAGAGTTCCGCACTCTTGTATATATCAACCCTATTCTCCAAATTGAATCATTCGATGCAGCTATAAGCTTTCTCAAGCTAGATCCCAGATTATAGCATAGCTGCAATATGAAGTGGTAATAAGCTCATTCTGATTTATATATTTGATGGTTCCATTCGGCAATTTAAATACATTATTATATCAAATTATACCTCGTCCCATGCGGAATTTTCTAGGCGGAGACATATGGTTAAAATAATACAGCCTGGCCTTATATAGCTCTCGATCTCTGTGGGACTGTGGGATAACCAGCTAAGGATCTGGTGCTCAAAAAGAAATATTAATCAAACACCGTATAGAGAAAAAAGTTCACTGAAAATTTGGTTTATACCAAATAAAAGGTAGGGGAAGAATACTTGTGATCGAAGAACATCAGGGAAATCATTAGGATCCTTGCCAAAGAGTTTGAAAACAATTCGATCTGTTCGACTCTGAAAACATAAAACAGTAAATAAATAATATGTCAAGAGATGAAATCTTCGGGTAGCCATCATAAAACGAAGTTACACTCAGAATTCGATCCATGAATCACCTGGCCTTCCCCGCTAGAACTAGATGGCGACTGGGTGGAGGTTGAATCTGAGTTTCTACTTGTCTGTGGTGGACTTGACTTGAGAGATTCATATTGTACAAATGAAGGATGATCATGAGATCCAACCCCAGAAGCCACGTAAGGACGAGAACTTTCGGGGTTCTCAACATCCTGCGCGTCGTCATATACATTATTCAGGTCAATATTGATTAAACCATTTCTTCCGGCTGTAGTCTCAACGGCAACTGGTCGAGGCGGAAGGCCAACACTGCTTGAAGGTATACATTTTGGAGCCGTGTGATTTGAAGGAACTGTCGCACACTGTAACCTGGATTCGGGAGGATCCTGATGGATTAGATTGTTACTTGTTTTGAGGGAAGAATCGGAAGGTCTTGGTGCTTCAGAACCAATTGGATTCGTGTTTGGAACATTCTGTGAAGCTCCAGATGTACCAGCTTTAACTAAATTTTGAAATCCTTCCAAAAATGACGCTATATTCCTTCCGTTTACTGCACCAGTTACACTTGCGAGGTTCCCAAGTAGACGAGAAAGAACATCTGAGTTTCCCAAATGATCTGCGTCATTTGCTGCAATTTATAGAAGGTATAATAATGTGGAGTCAAAACCAACATGTCAATGACGAAATTCAAAATAGTTGTAGATAGCCGTAAGTAATAAAAGTTCCAAAAGAAGATATAACTTGAATTTGAATACGCTAGAAAGGAAACTTGGAAATATTCAACTTTTCAAGAATTGATTTAGCTGAGCACAATCACTATAACACATTTTGACCAAATATTTCATACCAATCACAATTTTGGCAAATAAATTTTAATTATATTCTAACTCATTCGGTCACAATAGCAGCCAAAATTACACCGCTATTGGCTGCAATACTACCTAAACGCGAACAGAGCCACAACGTTCCGGCTGCAAAACCAACTGTGACGCGCCAACTTTGCTACATAGGTTGCAGCACTACAGCACTCAAGAGCATCGATTTTATTAACGACCTCGCCTCAATGACAACAATATAAACAAGCACTATCTCAGTTCATAATGTAACAGCAAAATACTAAACTACAAATGCAAGACACAACTCACAATGCATATTGGACAGTATCCTTAGTATACTCGGCAATAGATAGCTAGTCCCTCTTGCTTCAATCGGAGAGCCTGCCGCGTCGAAATGTACCTTCCTCCTCCTGATATTGTGACCTAAAAGACGCCTACGGCAACTTCTCTTCCCTTCATCAAACTCTTCAAGAACATGAAACCTGTCATAAATTTAAGAAGTTGCACCAACTAAGGTGCTAAAGTAAATGTTCTGAACACAAAAAACGCATTTAAACCCGGTTTTTAAAACCAATATATCATAAATCCGATTTCTGCTCCATAAGAAACTATCTTTTTATAAGCTAACTGACCTGCTACACTGCTGACAAAACCGCTGCATAACATTTCCCACCAGCGCTTTACTAGCCTTAGAATGCACAACACAAACTTTATGGCGACGGTGATAATCCTTTGCGTTACTAAGATCCGCCCTACAATCCTCCACCTGACAAACCGCCCGATTCGAAGTAGTAGTCACCGTAATCTTCGTCTTCTTACCACTTTTTTCCTCCCCTTCCATAATCGGGTAAACTTGACCCCCAAGATTCAAATTCAGAGAACCAAAATCAGCATTCACCTCCAACCCTTCTTCGAAAAAACCCCTCCTTCTCTTCTCCAATTCTCTACTTCCTTCACCCGAAGCCAAATTGTTCGAGCCATCAACATTTTCGGGATCAACCGGGAAAAGTTGCCGATTCCTACAATCTGTTGGCACTGAATTAAGTTGCTTAGCAGTAAAAAGATCACCATCCCATCTCCAATCATTCAAATCCCACTTTGAACTCCCACTTCCAAAACCACCACCCTGCATCTCTGAAACTACTGGTTCATACAAAAACTGATTTTTTTTCCCTCAAATTTAGCATCCATATGTCAAAAAAAAAAAAAAAAACTCCCTAACAAAATTTCCAAAACCCAGATTCCAAATCCACAAAACTAAAATACCCAATTGAACCAATTACATAAAAATTCAAACTTTAATCATCAAACAAAAAAAAACATGGATCCAATTTCAAACAATAGCTACTTACACAAAACAAATTAAACTGAATTCACACAAAAAAACAAAGGTAGAATTGCAAAATTAAAGCTTACAGGATAAAGTGATAATAATCTAAACCCCAAAATCAAGGGAATTTTTGAAGGTGATTTGAAAAAAGGAAAAGAAGTTGAATTGAAGAGGAAGATGGAATAATAGTAATAGGAAGTGGAGGCAGAAAGAAAGCATGCGTATAACGAAGGGAAATTAGGAAAAGGTTAGGAAAGAATTTGTGGAAAAATGCTGTTTCTGTGCTTAGGCAGTACTTGCCTCTTCCTCTCTTTCTCTCTCTTGTTTTTTACAGTGCTCTTTCTCTCTCTAGAGTGTGATGTAATAAATGTTTTTGTGTTATTTATTATTATTCTTTATTATTATTATTATTATTATTATTATTATTATTATTATTATTATTATTATTATTATTATTATTATTATTATTATTATTGTTATTGGACTTTGTTTAATAATAATAATAATAGTAATAATAATCTATGTGAAAATGTGGTCCTTAATATGGCACATTCATATTATCTTTAAACATTATAAATGTTTCATTTGAATCTTATGATATAACATTCCATAAAAAAATGTGGTACTTTAAATGGTAAAACAGATTTTATTTAATAACTATAAAATTTATTAACTTTTAGATATGAAAGTAGTTAACTTGATTGAGATCAGGAGTGGCAAACGAGTATGTCCGCCTCATTTATACTCGTTCCATAAAAATAAGTGAAAAAACAGAGCGGACATATTTAATAGTATGAGTCTAAAACTATGTCTGATATGTAAAAAAGTGAGGGCGGGATAAGAAAGGTCCGCGAAAATTAAACCTTTTATGCCAAATAGTAAAATTGTATAAAAAAATTGTGCCCGCAAAAGCACAAAAAAATAGGACGGGTGGACACATTAAAGAAAACGAACCTAAAACCTTCTCCCATTCCGTAAAAATGTGCGTGCTAAACGGGCATGCCTGACAAATCGGGTATGTTTTGCCACCACGAAATAAATTATAATATATATAATATTAAAAAAATAATCTTTGAGAGAAAAAATAATAGTAAAAAAAATATTTTAACCTTCTAAATAATGTAGAGATAGATATAAAATAAATCAATATTAGCAATCGTTAGTTAGGGTCTGTTTGGTAAGACCCAAAAAAGAGCTTTCAACTTTTCCGCTCACATTAATGAAAAAAATTTGTTTGGAAATGCTATTTTAGCTTTTCAGCTAGCATTAATGAAAAAACTTTGTTTGGTAACGTCATTTTAGTTTTTAGCTTGTAGCTTGTTTTCTAGCTTTTAGTTTTTTTTTTAAAACTATTTGAAGTAGTTTTTGAGCTTGTAGCTTTTAGCTTGTGACTTTTTTCCCATTTATATCCTTATTATTTTAATAATATATTATTACCCTTATTATTTAAAAAGATCTTTTATGTCATTTTGTATCTTTCATCTAATGAAACATCTAATTTTCCAAATACTCATGTTAGCTTATCAGCTGTCAGTCACCAGCTATAAACTACCAACTACCAGTTAAATGCTATAAACTAACACCTATCAGCTACCAGTTAATTTTACTAAACAGAATCTTAATACATTAGTGATTAGCGCTAGACTTAATAGGAATAATCACGATTCGATCTCTCGCAACCTCCATCGAAAGATCAAGCTATACTATGGTGAAAAGAAGAAAAAAATGTCAATATTATAAATAAAATACTTCATATAAGACAAAGAAATAGAATTGATTTTAGATTTTAATCTAATTTAATATATAAAATTAATATTTAACATCAACTTGTGATTACTCACATGTAGAATTTAAGATGCATGAATTCAAAATCATAGGCATCAATGAAATTAATTTCTTGCTTTTAGAAATTGATAAGTATATTATAAAGTTCTAAAATTTATTAAAATACTTTCCATACCATATACTTAACCGTAATGTGAATAATTGTTAGTATTAATCTCCATTTTCTAAAAAGAAATTGTTACATCCCATTATATTTTTTAGATTTATTATATAATATATGTATTTTTTTTCAATAGATTCTTCATACTAGTTTTTTTGTTTTGAATAAAGATTCCTAGTAAATTTTTAATCATATTTATCAAAATATAAATAGTAAAGTATGTAGTATATTTAATTAAAGGAAAATGAATTGTACTACCCAGTAAACTTAACTTATTATATAAATAAATAAATGGCCATTGCATGTGGACCGTTTTTGTTGTCTTGTTTGTTTCCCTTTCCCATTTATTTTTCTATATTCTCGTTCTCTTTTTTTATTACTATATATTGCCATTTTTTTATTTGAGTCGTTTCTTTCAATTTTTTTACTATTGCCTTTGTTGAAATTTGAAGTTGGTTTATGAGGACTTTAGTTATTGGTTTCACTTTCTCTTTTCCTCTCCTAAACAACTTTATTAGTGATCATTTAGTCTCTTTCTCCACTTGTTTTCTTATGAATTTCTTTTGAAATTTGATAATGGAGTTATATGGTATATCATAAGTTTAAAAGTTATTCCTTTTTATGATTCTAAACTTTCTTTGTTATAGAGTTAACATATTGCTAATGATTAATCTTTTACGAATTCTTACAACAACCATTATAGAAAGTAATCAATGGTAACTCTTGCACAATTATTGAAAAAACACAATCAATTTTAGAGAGAAAGATAGCATAAGATTTTTTTGAGTTTATTATATTTAGTTCATTAGTTTGCTCATGAATAATAGATAACTATATATACAAGCCATATAGTTAGTTACATGACCAAGAGTTGGTTACTTTAACTAATCATCTTAACCACTTTAACAACCATTCTAACAAAGTGTTTAAAAGTAGTTATTGATTGTGAGATGAAACAACTTTAAATTTGGCCCGAAACTCTTGAAACAAGTGACATATTTAGTATCTATGTGGATATTAAACGTAATTCTATTTATAGGCATTAGCATTCAATAGATGGAGACTTGGATCTAGTAACAGCTAAAAGCTCTCGAATGTCAAGTCATATCAATAGAACATATTTGAGGTAGCTAATTCAAAACAAGTATTAAGAATGAAGAACCATCAATATTAAAGCTTAAGCAGGATTACATAGAACGTTGTGATCGTAATTAATACATGAGTATAATAATAACTTACACCTAACCCCAACAAAAGAGAAGTAGGTACGCTTACTCATTGTAACTCTAATGTTAAACCCTACAAGAAAAAGGTTGAACATCATTTGCAGTAATCCTTCGAGTAACATTTTTTCCTTTGATGTTCCTGTCCTTATTCTCTCTTGTTGAGATTTAAGGTTGTAGTGTAATATTTAAGGGTTTCCGTCCTGAGATGTGTCGCCTAGGTATTACCTTTGTATAGTGTAGGGGTTCGTCCTTGTAATAAGTCATATGCACAATGTCATTATCCCTCCACCAGTTATGTCGACCAAGTCATACCACGACTTCCTAGAAAATAGGCAGTCGACAACCTTCCCCTATCAAGAAGGAGCGGTTACCACCTCCTAGGATTTACTAAACAAAAAGAGCACATTCCCCTACGCCTGAAGATAATGGAGGGATCAGTGACGCCAACGCCACGACAAAGATGCGTTTAGAATTAAATCCTAGAGGACAACGTTCTTAATATTTGATGACGCCAACAAGAGACTAGTCCCTCAAAGGAGATGAAAGTGTTGGATCCCCATTCACTTTTAGACGAAATATGGGAGGCACTTATCCCCTTAGGATTCAAGTCTCCCTCCATGTCCCATGGTTTGCAATAATCACAATGTTAGCAATGCTTTGAACTGTTATCCCTTGTGATTAGACTGGAATTACCTTACACACACTCTTTAATGGTTCTTCGCCTACATCTCTCACCTAGCACTATTTATGGCCGTGTGCTTTTCCTGTTTTGTGAATTTTTTATGAGAGAAACTCCAACTCTCACTTAGAGACGACACCATCTCGAAATTCTCATAGGTGAAGTTCATAGTGCATATATTTTATTGAGAGGCTTATTGTTGGAGCCCTTATTCAAGGAGTTTTATTCGCATACCTCTTGAGGTAGTCTTTAATAAGTCTCTAGCCAATGGCTTAGTAAATGGATCTGCTAAATTATAGCTTGTTCATATATATGTTAGTGAAATAATTCCAACCTTAAACAATTTTCTAACGAAAGAATGTCTAAGTGTCATAGCCCAAAATTTGCCCATCATATTTAATCATATTTCAGTCCATCTGACTTTCAAATGCTCAAAGATACACAAGAAGGAAGCATGCAATCTCTCTCCTAAACAACAGCCTCTAAACTAGGGTTTTGTATTTCTCAAAGTAAAATCAAGTTCTAAAACCTCAAATGGATCCCACGGCTTCTCATATGCT
This sequence comes from Vicia villosa, assembly GCF_029867415.1. NCBI lineage: Eukaryota > Viridiplantae > Streptophyta > Magnoliopsida > Fabales > Fabaceae > Vicia > Vicia villosa. Next base: position 98,767 of record NW_026705623.1, on the reverse strand, counting down.
TCAAAGGGTCCTCATGCCAAGTTTCAAGCTCTGATGCATAGGATTGCTCAGTCAACTGCTCAAATGATTAATAGGCGACTGGTTTGACCTAAAAGTCAACTATGGTCAAAGTACAGTCAAAATTCCTGATTTTTGGTCAACATCCTCATTTTGAAGTATAATTCATCATTTGATCAAGGATTGATCATGATTCATCAAGAAAAGATCAGAAATCAACAAAACCTAAAGTTTCTAAATTAGGGTTTCATAGGAGAAAGTCAACTAAACTTTGACCAGCCATAACTTTCAAATGGAACATCAGAAATTTCCCATCCAAAGCTCATTTTGAAGGAAATTGAATTCTCTACAAATTTGTCTGTCACAAGCAGAGTCTAAAAATGCTTCAATTGAGAGATATGGATCAAAACATTACAGGTCCTCCAAAAAGTCAACAAAAAGTCATCCTTTTCAAAAGCTCATAACTTGAACATGGTAGACTCAATTGAGATGAAACCAAAAGGAGCTTTTAGAGGACTCTTTGAGCTTTCTAGAAAGTATTGAACCATCTCCATATGACAAAAAATGAGAGAGATATGCTCGGTACAAGTTGGTCGATTTCCAAGAAAAGCATGAAACCCTAAATGGTGAAATTCATATTTTTGAGCATTGGGCCTTAGATTTTGAACTTTCCACGTGACATTAAGCTCACAATAGGCCCATTAACCAATCATCCTTTATTTCTTGATTTTATTTCACTTTTATTTGAATTAAACCACTTAAATTCAAATAAAATTAAATATGATCATAATTAAATGGTAAATATTGGTAAGAATATTCTCTAATCTCTTGATCAACCTAAAGTCACCTTAGGGGGGCCATAAAATAATCTCACAACATGTGATAGTTTTTTATTTCCTTTAATTTTGGAAATATTTCATATAAATCCAAAATTAAATCAAATAAAATTATACCAAATTGTGTGATTAAATTTTTAACCCTAAATAAATCATGAAATCAAGGAAAACGTGTAAGGAGAGATTAGAATGAATTTGAGTCCAAATTAGAAAGATTTCATGCAAATAAAATCAAATATTCCTCAATAATTTTGATTCAAATCTCATGCTCTCTCTCCAATGTTTTCAAACCCTAATCCACCCTCTATATAACAACAAACATTACAAAGCACAAGGGGACGAAAATTGGTTGAAGACACTAGGGTTTCCAAGAAGAAAAATTATCTAAGAACAAGTGGAAATCGTATCCCTCCTTGCAGCCAATCTCAAGCCTTTTCAGTGGCTCCACCTTGTTCCTGAGGGCTCCAGGAGGCGATCTCATCTAGAGTACAAGTTCAGAACACGTGGAAAGAAGTCCTACCATCCATTCACGGTTTGCAATGTTTTTGAATTTGAATTTTTACACTCATGCTACTTAAATCAATTTCGTGTGTTCATACTCATTCAGTAGGTTGTTTATAATTGTTTTGAATAATTATTCATGAGTTTAGGTGCGTCAGTGACGTTTCACCATTGCTAGGGCAAGAAGGATTTTTTCCTTCGTTTTCATGGTTCCGGGCAATTTTAGAACAAACCAATGGTACTAGTGTGTTCGCAAGGTTGTGTTTGGTTTATCTGGGCACGATTTGTTCTTATCCCATGCGTTTTTCTTGAGTTTTAATTTTCCAGGGAGGATTCGCAGCAAAAATTGCAGGTAAAAACATAAGTAAATCCGCAGGTGAACTTGGAGAAGATGATGAACAGTGCAGGCTGACTCTTGACCGCACGCGTGGATGATTCACTCTCCCCTATTGGCCGGTCAATGCTTCTGTACTCTCTCTGCACGCGTGGGATGTCTTGATTCGCCAGTCAACTTTTCCACCTTTCTCTCTCTTTTTCCTATTCGTTGCAGCAACACATGAGGGGCCCACGCGTTAGTCTTTCTTTATTTCAATTAATGATCGTTTTTTTGTTATTTGTTTCAGTTATTTGAGTTGACTAACAGATGAAGCGTGTTGTACAAGTGGTTGGGAAGGAAGAGGCGCGACCATAGAGTCCTGGGTTCGATCCCCAGGCCATTCAATTTTATTTTTCAAAATCATTTGAACACAGATTCAGTGTGCCTAGCCTCACGTGTCCCACAATGCACCTGCGCTTGATACCACTGGATTCTCACGTGATCTGATCCAAGAGCCCAGAACCTGCAAGTGCACCATGGAACCTCACAGGCTCACCACACAGGATTCGAAGCTAAGTTTTCTAAAAAAAATTATTTTTTATATTTTTTTTATTACATAAACACTTTGTTTATTTCTTTTTTCTTTTTTCTTCTATTATAATTCTTTTTATTTTTTTTATTTTACTTATTTAATAAATTAGTTTTTTTATATAATAATTTCTTATTTATTTATTTTTAATCAAAACACTCGATTTTTCTCATAAACATTAAAAATGATGGTTTTTAACAATAAACAATTATTATTTTTGTATACACTTTAATCAATTAATTTTTAGGTTTGTTAACCTCGATTCATTTATAAACCCTGGAATCCTCAGGTGTTATCCACTAACGCATGTTTAAGCCTTATAAACCTTTTGGGGTCACAATAAGTTTTCTTAAATAACACTTTTAGGGATTAGGGTTTGTAAATTTTAGGGTTTGTAATCAATTAGGGTTAGATCAGTTAATGCACTAACCTTTTCCCTTCTTTGTGCAAATTTTCAGGGTTACCTCAAGATCCTCCGATTACGCGCCATACCCAACCAAAAAGCTAAGTTTTCTAATTTCTTTGTTTAACATCATTTTATTTTTATTTTCGCCTCTTGATTTAGGGTTTATGTTAATAGTCAATGAATTTTAATACACTCACCCCTATTATTTTCCGTTTAATTCTCAGATGATCAGAGTCAATCGAGGGTTCGAGGAAGATCAAGGCTCAAGATGAAGATAATTAAATTAATTATTCATCACTTATTTTCTGCTTTAATTTCCCCCATCCCCGCAGGTGTTTATTGTAATAGCGTAGAACTTCTTATTTCTTCTACCTTTAATTTCTGCACTTTTAAACTACGTGGTTAGTAATCCTAGGGAGTGATAAACCATGAACAGAATGTAGAATCACTAATATTACAAGATAAATATCATCGAAGTTAACCACGTGATTGTTGCACCCACACACCTTTAGGGTAACCCCTCTTGTTGCCTGTTGCCTTATTATCTGTTGCCTCTAATTATACTAAATAGTCAAGTCCCTCGATTCCGAGGATACCTAAAGCAAGGATGCCTTAAAGAATAAAAATCATCTAAGTCCCTCGAAGTTGCATCGGTAAAAGATGATTGTCCCAATTGCTAAGGTATCCTCGCATGATGCCTAAAAGATTAAATGACTATTATATCCTTCCCTTAGACTACCTGCCCTCTTTATGGCAATGGACAGTCTTATGGCGAACGATATCTCGATGACCCTTAAAACATCCGATTGAAAGACTTCCTGCCATCTCATGGTATGGATAGACCCTTTCACCCTGAAAAGCTAAAAGAACAAATTTCAAAACTTAGGGTAGTTGCTACTAATTACTTGCTCTAAATTCAAAATCATTTTCCCACTCTTTTCAAAATCAAATTCAAAAAGACTACGCTTATTTACAAGCTAAAGTTCTTCTTCGAAATCTTTTCTTATTCAAAATCTTTTCAAACAATTCAAACAAACAAGTGAGCTAAGCAATTAAGAGCCCATGGAAAACCAAGGATGCAAAGGGTGCTGATCAGTGCATTTTGATGCACATTCCTTTATGTTTGTATTTAGGCATTTCTATGGTTTGGTTTGTTTATTTTTCTATTTTATTATGTTTTTATATTTTTATTTATTTTTATTGTTATTTGATTTTCGTATTTATTTTTCAGCTTTAGTAGTATGCACGGAAACGATCATAACTAAAGTTCCAAGAGTCCGATTGAGGCGTTCTAATAATCGACGGAAAGCTAAAAGAAAGAGCTATAATTCGTATGTTGGAGTCAAAGTCAGAATCGGACTGTAGAAGGGCCATAAAATTCGTTGAAGTTGCAGCACTAGTTTTAGTTAAGTTTCAGGTCAATTAGTTTTGGGCCTGGGTCGTCTGTTTGACCCAGTTGGATTGTAAAACGGGTTGTGCTATTGTCCCTTAGGTTAGTAGCCGCGGTACTGTAGCAATCCATCTTCCATTCACGAAATTTTGAGAGCTTTCACGATTCGCTATGGAGAACTAAACCTTTCGGACGAATTTACTGTATTCAGGTTCAATACTTTGAGATTGTTATAACTACAAATAGAATTCTATTCCTTTCAATAATATTATATGATCATTGTTTGCTTAATTCGATTTCCTTATAATATTGTTGATTAAATTTGAATTGATACATGTTCTTGACTTTTGATCGCAATTCGACTCTGCTTAACCGTTGAATTGCGATATCTTTAACCGTATGCTTAATCCGGCAATAGGAATATATATCTTACGATGTCGATCACGCTTGTTGAATGATATTGTGTTCAAATAGGATAGAGATCGTAGTTGTATCAATCTATGATAAGTAGAACCCGAAGCAGTGAATTCGTTTGCCTTTTAATCACTTATTTCAAAACAGCTTATTTTCAGAATCACTTTTGATAATCATTTTTTTCGATCAAACCAAACCCCCCTAAATCGATTTAGCTTTTAGTTAATAAAAATCAAGAATCCTTGTGATACGACTCGAGCCATTGTCGGTGTACTACGTTTTACAAAATAATCGTTTTTGACCCGCGCGCGACAGCGGATCAGTGCCTTACACCTTCCCTTTGTATAACTTACCCCCCGAACTCAAAATCTTTTTTAAAAGGTCTTTTCCTGTTCTTTTAGCCTTTCCAATTGGATAAAAAAAAAGTCGGTGGCGACTCTTGCTATCCGCAACATTTCTCAATAAAGTCAGTTCACCGTATTACACTAAGACCCATGTGTTTAGACTTTCCATTGTATACTTCAATGAATGCTCTAGCTAGGTTGACTTGGCTATCAAAATGTATCAACACTTTTGAAACATTTTCTTTATCCAATAGAACTTCCAACATAAGGTCCCTCAACCATTCAGCTTTTTGACTTGCAGAAGAAAGAGCCACAAACTCTGATTCCATGGTCGAAAAAGTAATGCATGTTTGTTTCTTGCTCTTCCAATAAATTTCACTTCCAACTAATATAAATATCCACCCAGTTGTAGATTTATGATCTCCAACACTTGATATCCAACTCGCATCAGTATATCCTTCTAGTATAGTATGAAACCTACCATAATTAAGACCAATATTTTTTGTTTTTAAAAGATAACTAAAAATCCAAGTGATGGTCTTCCAATGTTCACCATTTGGATTGCTACTAAATTTACTCATCTTACTAAATGCAAATGTTATGTCAGGTTTTGTGAATTGAATCGAATACATTAGACATTCAACTTAACTTGTATATTTCAATTGAGCCACACTCTTACATTTCTCTTTTCAAGTTTGACACTAGAATCGAATGGAGCGTTCACTTCCTTAAAGTGTAAGTGTTTGAACTTATCCAACATTTTCTCAATATAACGTGCTTGACTAAGTTCATAACCCTCACTATTTCGTTTTACTTTGATCCTTAAAATTGTGTCAACTAGTCCAAGATCTTTCATCTTGGATGTGGAAGTTAGAAACCTCTTTATTTCTTAGATATCATTCATCTTATTCCTAATGATTGACATGCCATCAACATATAGACAAAGAAATATGAAAATATTTTCACGCACCTTTGTGTATAGAAACTTGTCGCCATAATTTGGAGTAAATCCATTTGATAGTATGATCGAGTCTAACTTTAAGTGCCATTGTTTTGGTGCCTATTTTAAACCATACAAGGATTTGACAAGTTTAGATACCTTTTGTTCATTTCCAAGAAGCACGTAACCTTCTAGTTGTTCCATCCAGATTTCTTCATCGAGATCTCCATTTAAGAATGATGTTTTAATATCCATTTTATGAACTATAAGGTTGTTGACACAATAAAGCGGCAAGCAAAAGATTGGAAGTATTACGGGTTTTATCGTATCCATAGAGACCATTGTAAGGGAAAGAATGTCATTAAACGGTTTATGCGTTTCTGAGATTGGGTTAAAATGAATTAAAAGTAAAAAAGGTATAAACAGGAAAATAAATACATTTTTCAGAGAGAATAACTTATCAGGCAAGAATATACATTACTCATCACAAACTTAAATCTATCGATCAGTTGCACTCAATCTATAATACTCCTCAAAATCATCACGTATCTCTCACCTTAATGTCCATTTCTGCAACACCTATGAGACGTATCATAACCAAGGTTATGCCTAACGCAAAGTTGTTAGAACAATAGTATTCTCGCGTCGGTAACGCAAATCGCGAAAAAAGCCTTTTTACTATTTTTAATGATTTATTTTCTGTTTTCATAGAGTCGAAAAATTCCGAAAAAAATATCAAAATTTTATTTTTACGTCATTAGATTATTTTCGGTGTCAGTTTATTTTTTTGAATTATTTTTAATCGATTTGCTTCATTGTGTTGTTTTAGGGACATAGTTGGCATTTTCACGATTGTTGCTGCATTGCTGTGCACTAGTCCTGGCTACTAGGTCTTCCTGTCCTGAACTTGTTGCTTTTGATCCTGAGGTAGAGAGAACCTTGCACACACTTCGTAGAGCAGGCCAGGCTAGCAATAGTTCACCTTCACCGACCATAGCTGAGTCTGATTCTGAGTCTGATTATTTGCATAATTTGTTTGATTCTGATTCTGAACTTGCTTTTAAAATGGCTGAAAATAGAACTCTAAGGCAACTTGCAGCCCCTGATGTTAATTATAATGGCTTGTGTATTGAATATGATGCTGTTGCTGTTCCTTTTGAATTAAAATCGGGTTTAATACACTTGTTGCCAAAGTTTAATGGACTTGCAGGTGAAGATCCACACAAACATTTGAAGGAATTCCAGGTGGTGTGCTCTACACCATTGAAGCCTGAAGGGATCACTGAAGATCATATCAAACTTCGTGCTTTTCCTTTTTCTTTGCAGGGTGCAGCGAAGGACTGGATATATGATCTTGAACCGAATTCAATCACAAGCTGGAATGCTCTGAAGAGAGTGTTCTTGGAGCGATACTTTCCTGCCTCTAGAGCTGCTTCAATCCGAAAAGAGATTTGTGGCATTAGACAAGACAACGAGTCATTGGCTGAATACTGGGATAGGTTCAAGAAGTTGGTTTCAAGCTGCCCTCAACATCAGATTACCGAGCAACTTCTCATTCAGTACTTTTATGAGGGGTTGTTATACCCCAAATTTGTCCTACCCTTTCAATTTTATCTGGCTTAGGCTTATGCATTTCATAGTCTCATGTACATACCTCCCATTAGGTCATTGACATAACATGCATCATTAATCAATAAATTTGGCTTAGGATCAAAGATCGTGGAAATTAGTGGTTTCTATTCCATCCAGGGTGGATTCATCCTAGACTACCTATGAGCTCGGATCAAGGGAATTATAGCTTAACTTATGATTACTATGGATTTCTATCTCATCATTATGCAAAACTATTCTACATCAGAGTGGTTTCACTTGAACTCTCTTAAGTGGTCAAAGAGAGTTTGCTTAGATGGCTTGAATCACAATACATTTACCGTGGGTCCGAATTCTCTTTGACTTCAATACCTCTTCGTGATTCAAAAAAATGCCGTCTGATTAGTCGTGACGCTTTGAGCTATGCAAACTATCTATTTGGTTCTCACGAAAGGTTTTGATGTAAATGCGGTAATTGGCGTCTCATCTCATGGTTTATCTCAATACAAGATACAAATTGAAGAGATTTGAATTCGAAATTGGTAATAAAAATAAAGTTTCATTAATATTCCAAACAAAGTTCAAGCTACAAACGACCTCCACCATTCAAATTCCCCATGCAATTTCCCATCACTTCTTTATGCATTGCATTCACCATTTTGGTCATGCGTACATTCCAAATGTCAATTGTCCAAGCCCCATTCAAAATAACATTCATATATCCTCTCTTTCAAAATTTCTACATAATCAATGCCAAATTCCTTACAAATACTCTCCATTTCCAACTACAAAATTCAAAAACAATTTGTACCTTGAATTCCAAATTACTTGAAGAGTGAGTCCATTCAATATCATTATATGTTCATTACACAATCCAAATCCATATACTACATAAAAGAAAATACAAAAAGAAGCATGTCTCAAGATCTAATCCTATGTTGCCAAAACCTACAAATTCTATGGTTGTCTCTTTAATTCAATAACATCCAATTCTCTTCTTCAACCATGTGGTTCCAATGGCTATGACACTTTGCCTTCAAGACAACATCACTATCCTGCAGCAACAAAACGGGCATGGAAGGTTATGCGTTTGGAGAATCATGCAGTGCGTTACGAGAAAATTTAGTCCAGACCTACAGAAGAAAAAGAAAACGGTTGAGCTCCATCATTCATAATAGTTTGTCATACAGGTTCAGTTCACATTCAAGTACTAGTTCACGGTTGAGTCGAATATATTCATAGCAATAAACCATCCTGCCGCCACATATTCAAACATAAACAAAAATCATATGCATCAATTCAATCATCAAAGGCCAACATTCAGTTCTAACCTAAACCGAGAGTCTTAACTACTAAACTCTCGTAACAGGATTGCAACTCACCTTTGAAGCCAACTCGAACATCGATCCAAGCTTCGCCGTTTTCATACATGCAACTGCCAGCTCATCATCTCGGATTTTAGCAACTAGTACTATAGTAAGGCAGCCACACACATTTGTTCCATTATTGAAGCAGCTCCCTGGCACCATAGTTTCTCCATGTTCAGCCCCATTATGTTCACTTGAGTCCAAATTCCCTGCATCACAAATAAACCAGCCACTGCATATATTACTACATTCGTGAACCGTTTCAAACAAACAAACATTAGTCATGCCGTTTTCAAACTTACCACTTGCATCATACCAAACAGTCCCCGCGGCCATACCAACAACCACTTGCATACGTTCAAACCTGCAGCATTCATACAAATTAACACCTTGCTGCCAGTTTAAAGAAAAGGTATAAACCATCCCAAAATAAGTCACATACCATATCATACACAACAAAGCCATACATCTCATCACCTATCAGTCCTCATAACCACCAAAACCAAAAATAAAAATAAAAGCTAGCCATTTAATTCAGTCCAGCCATGGTATTATCATACAAAACCAATGCGCTTATTCTTATACTCAACACAAAAACCAGCTCAGTTCAAAATTCCTCACCAATATATCTAAACATAACCATTAGCCTAACAAAAACATTGCGACAATTCAGTCCAAATTAACCTATCACTAATTCATTTTCCAATCAATTGATCCCAACAAGTCAGTAACTAATCCTAACCAACTTCTCTAACCTATAACAGTTTTAACTGACAGTCAATAACCAATTCCTAACCGAATTTGCTAGCTCACAACTCAACCTCTAACCAACTATAACCACCCCTAACAGAATCGTAACCAACTCTCACAACTCATAACCGACCTCAATCTCACCCTTAATCTTCTAACTATCTCCCATTGATCTTATGGCTTAAACACTCCAATCTGTAACAGACATCAGTTCCCTCAATCTGTATAAATAGTCATCATCATCCTCACGTTTTTACAGTTTTTCATTTCACAAAAATTCAAACACAGATTCACACACGCCATTGTCACCATTCTCCTTCATCCTTCACTTCTCAATTTCCTCTCGATCTTCATCCTCTTCCTATCACTCTCCCATCTGCATCACTTCAATTCTCTCTTCAATCTCCATCTCTCAATCCTCTCCATAATCATCTTCGGCCCTAACCACTCACCTCACGCACATCCATAAGGCTGTTGAAGCTCACCATTGGAGCTTCGGCAAGCTTGTGCTCAGCCCCTCTCAATCCTCACTCTCACGTCAACTACAACCATAATTCGCATGAAGATTCATCAAAATCAAAAAGAAGAAGAGGGAAGCGGTCATACAAGAAGAAGGTAGAGAAGAGTCACAGAAGATTACCTGAGATTGATGTGTTTCCCCTCGCGTTTATTTCGCTAATACACAGTCGTCGAAGAGACACCGGAGCTACTCCGGTAGGTAAGCAATCCCTTGGTCCTTCTTCATTTTTCTTGTCGTGGTATGTTAGATTAACCTTCTCCGATTCTTTCCCCCGTGGTCTCGCTCCTCAATTCGTCACCGTTGTTCTAATTTCAACTTTTAGGATTTAGGGTTTCGATTTGGTTTAGATTCAGGGATATATTTTTAATTAGAAGAAGAGAGGTTGGGATGGTAGAGGTGGTGTTTACAGTGTTTATGGCGGTGGTGGAGATTTTGATCGGAGAAGAGAGTGAGGCCCGCCGTCGTCGTTTTCATTTGAGAGAGGGGAAGTCTGAGTTTGGATAATGGAGTTGAACGGTCGCTATTCTTGTAATGTAAAAACGCAACGTTTCACACTTCTATTAATTCTTTTCTTTATTTGATAATAATAAGAAATAAAAGGAAGATGGATAATCTGAATACAAATTGGATGATCAACTTGGGCCCGCCACCGAATTGCTTGCTCATACCCCCACTCTGGCCCAGCTCACACGTTTTTGTGTGTGTTTGAATAACAAAAAAAAACCTCTGGGCCTCCTCTGTTTGGGCCAGGTGCCTATTTTCTGAAATGCACCACTGATTTCATTTTACACCCCCTGATGACTCATTAAAATTGGTAGATTTTAGCTTTTCTTTACTTAATTAAAATGCCATAAAATCATAATAAAATTTGTTAGGTTTTAGGATTTAATCGTGATACTATTTTGTTAGATTTTAGAAATGAATCGTATAGTTTATGGTAGCTTTTGTTGATAAAAGAATGACATAGAATAATCACAAAAATATTATTTTAGGCTAATTCTCTTTTAATTCGTTTGGTTAATTTGAATTCTTTTCTACATAAAAAACCATAGAAAATTCTCATAAAAATAGTATCTTTTAATTCATTTTCGCACTATATTTTGAATCATTTGTTTCCATGCTTTTGTACTATATTTCAAGTCATTTCAATTCAAGTTTTGTACTAATATTGTATCACTTTTGACCTATAATTTTGTGACTTCATTTTAATACTCCTTTTAGAATTTAGTCACCATGTTAACATAAGAATTAGACAACACTTATATTAGAACATAGAATTAGTTCCCCTATTGCATTCTTTTTCTTTTAAACTCTTTAAAACATTAATAAAAGGAAGATGCGAATCACATTAAGAAAGTGATTGAGAAATGAGTGGGATTCATTCCCTAATCTATTTCTCAATCGCTTAGTGGCATAGAAACGAGTGGGATTCATTCCCTAATCTGCTTCTCGGTCACTACTTAATGGGAGAGAAACGAGTGGGATTCATTCCCTAATCTGTTTCTCAAACATTAATTAATGGGAGAGGAATGAGTGGGATTCATTCCCTAATCTGTTTCTCAAACATTACATAATGGGATAGAAGTGAGTGGGATTCATTCCCTAATCTGCTTCTCGATCATTATACATTTTATGTGATTCGGATCGCAAAGTAAAATTCCCTTAAAAAAATACACAACCTAAAACATTTAAAACACCTAACAATGGTTCAAATTCAAAACAAAGTAGAGAAAGTGGTGAGTGGCCCGGTATTGGGAACTGTTGATCACTCATCTACGCTAAAAGACACAAACCAATCATTTCTTTTTCTTTTGCCTCGTTGGCACCTGAGGGCACCGTTATTTCCGCTTGTACGTATCCTAGGCGATCCCTTATGCAAGAGCGCGAACGTTAACGCCGCCCAACTAAAAAACACAAAAACAAACAGAAAATCATGAGCCGAGCTACGGTAACTCTGATTCCTGAAAAGGATACGTAGGCAGCGGGGTAGGGCCCGTGCGAGTACAATTCTTTATTTTCCCTACATTTTGCATTCATTTCGCATTTAGACATAGACATAGTACACACCCTTTAGATAGAAACAAACATAGGTGGATACCATCGAGTACGATGGGCGCGAGGGGTGCTAATACCTTCCCCTTGCGTAACCGACTCCCGTACCTTGATTCTCTGGTCGCAAGACCCTGTTCCTTCCTTTGTAGGTTATCCGATATTCCTTTCCCTTATGGGATAAATATATTGGTGGCGACTCTGTTCATTTTTCGCGAGCATGCGACAGCTGGCGACTCTGCTGGGGAATCACCTAAGCAAGTCGATCCTAGCCTTTGGTTGTTTCGTTTATTGGGTGTTTATTTATTTGTTTTTGTGTTTACATTTTGTATATATGCTTGCACATCATGTTTATTTCCTGCTCGCATATCATGTTTACTTTCCGCATGCATCTGGACTATATTATGGGTCCCCGTGGGGGCCACATATTTTCTCTCTGTTTGCAGGTTGGGTGGGATTGTTTATATGAGGTAAAAGGCCCAATACCCAGGCCGGAGTGGACACATAGGATACCTAGGATAGAGTGGATAGTCATGACGCCAACAGAATGTCAGGTTCTGTTGATTGCGATCATGAGACCCACGACCAGTCGAGACTCAAATGGGATACCGTTGTTGGCATGTATTTGCAACGATGATGGTGTTCCAGGAGAGTTGTTAACGCTGGAGACCTTTTGACCTACCCTGACCTAGATTCACCTGTGAGTGGGGAGGGATATACATGACAGGTACCGTTGGTGACTATTCAATTCTGTTGGTTACTATTGGTTCTCTTGGTATTCAAAAAGGTGTCGGACCTTTGATCTCATGACATTTGACCTACCGAGGCTTTATATCAGTTATTGAGAGGATTGTACAGTGGTTACTAAGATTATATGGACCTTGATCCCATGTTGTTGCATTGCATAACATCATTGTTTTATCCACTCCATTTATGAAAGAACCTAAAGTCTATTTCCAAAAAGGAAGAAAAAAAGGAAAAGGAAATAGAAAAGCAAAAAAGAAAAAGAAAAGATATTCTATACAAAAAAAAAGAGAGAAGCTTTGATTCCAAAAAAGAAACAAAAGTTGATGAAAAGACTTTAGAATCTCTCATAAATGAAACATACATTCATACCATCATGCATTTCATGGCTCTTTCAAAGACTTATGGGACCCTTTCTTTCCAGATTTCAAGATCAACAACAGATTTGACTTCTCACCGCCACGAGCTCCGAGATCAACCATGGAACAACTCCGTGAGGAAATGGATGAGATGAAGGAACAAATGGGTCACCTTATGTTGGAAATGCAAGATTTGATCCATAATCAGGATGCACTAAAGGAGGAAAACAATCAGTTGAAGACTCAAGTGAGTCTGGTCATGGAAGTTCTGAAAAAGGTACTAAGAAAGGAAGGTGATGTTATTCCTACTGCTGCAACAGAGGTCGTTGATCTCTCCTCTCCAATAGGATCTCCTCCAATTCATGGGATGTTTTGTGGAGTCCATCCTCAACTTCAAGTGCCGTTACCTCCACGTCAATCTGTTCATGTCCTTAGAATGAATCAAGGGGGCCGAATGTGTGGGCAAAAACCTAAGATGCATCAGAGAGTTCTTGATCTGATCCCCACGCCTTATGCCCAGTTATTTCCCCGTTTGCTGGAACTTCAGTTGGTCGAGCTACGCGATTTGTCCATGCCTGAAAATATTCCCCCTAATTTTGATGCCAACGCTCGCTGTGAGTTCCATTCTGGGGCACCTGGCCATGATGTTGAGAATTGTAGGGCGCTAAAGCATCAAATTCAAGATCTCATTGATTCAAAAGTGATTTTTTTCACCCCCGAAGGTATGAGTGTTCAAGGAAATAGAGTTCCATTTGTGGTGGAAGAAAAGGTTGATTCATACTTCTATGTCGGATCTACTTCAAATCAGAAGAATAATGCACCGTCTTGGATTCCGGATCCTCCACTTTATCAATCTTCGACTGTTTCACAGCCAAATCAAAAGGGGAAGACACCTGAACAGATTGGGTATTTGAATCATCACCAACAACAGGGTCCACAAATACCGAGGAGACCACCAAGAAGAATTGACCCAATTCCTATGACCTATAGTCGACTACTTTCTCATTTACTCAAGGATTCTTTGGTCCAACTAAGGGAGTTTAAGCCCCCTCCAACACCGATTCTTCCTCAAGGATATGACTTAAATGCAAGGTGTGAGTACCATTCTGGGACATCTGGACATTCAATTGAGGATTGTAATATTTTGAAACACAAAGTCCAAGATCTCATTGACTCCAAAGCAATATCATTCACTCCAAATGGCCTACACATAAAACGAAGAGTTCATGCATAAATGAATGTCCGTATTCCATAGAGTATCACCAAAGAACAATAATCCCAGATGGAGTCAAACCTCCTCAACTATGGCAATCATCATTTCATTTCCGTATTCTCATTTCAGTACTTCCTATTTTGTAGAAGGCTACTTCCTTGTTTGAACTCGTTGGTATGATAATAATGAAAACACCACAAATTCTCAAGCAACTTTGTCAGAAACTTTTTCAAAAAGTAATCAAGAATGTTTTGTAGAAGCATCTCTCATTATCAAGGTTCTTGTGCTCAGTTGTACCCGTGGAGGTTGTTGTTTCAGTTGGTGTTTGAGTTCTCCTTGCAACAAGTAGCTTCTCTAAGTTTGGTGACCATGCAAGGTTCCTCCATGTTTGATGGCAAATACTTCTTCAATGAATATGCTTGGGGCTCCCGATTGAGGGATAAGCAAGACGTACTCTTATCTTGAGCATTGCATCACTCGCGTTGCTCGAATCCCTAAAGTAAGGCAAAATTTACAACTCTTGGGTGACTTCGTTGAAGTTTTCTTTTGAAGTGATCTGAAGTATTTGGAATGAACACATGATAATGCTAATTTACTACCATGCTGGAGCACAAAGTCATTCAATTGAGGATCGTGTGTAATTCACTCCGAGAGATTCATGCACAAATTGAAGTCCTTATGAGGTCTCAAAACTGCAGGAAGTATTCAAGAGCAACAAGTCCAGACGGAGACAAGTCTCCTCAACAATGACACTCATTTAGTTTCTTTATTGCATTCTCTTTTGTAATTTTCCCTTTGTTTGTCTAAGCATTGATAGCATGTAAAAACTTGTTAATTTCTGAATGAAAATAAAAATACATTGTTTATGTTTGTCTTGAAGAAACCCATTCGTTTTCACTCATAAAATGTTTTTAGCATTACGATACCAACTTTACTAATCGCTTGCTTAGGCAAAAGCTGAGGGAGAATGATGAAAGATGAAAATGCAAAATCTCTAATTGTGTGCTTATGGATAAAACCCTACTGAGGATGTACAGGCATTATTTCAAATCCCCAAACACCGGAGATATAAGGCAGATAGACCCTCATCAACCCCTTTGAGCCTTGAAGTAGGAGTTTCTTTTCTAACCATGAAAAACCCTTATTTTAACCTTGGGGCAGGGTAGTGTTCAATTAACTTGATCGAGTGTTCAAAACTCACCAAAAAAAGGGTATGCATCTAAGGATACAACAATGGTTATCCTCCAAAAGGTTGAAGAATGCCAAAACCGCAATGGTTATCCTTATTCCATCAAGAGGTCAAAAGATGACGATGCCACAATGGTTATCCCTCATCGATCAAAGAATGAGGCAGTCACAATCAATTTCAACAAATCGGAGATTCAAGATCACACAACCTTGTTCAAAAAAAAAAGAAGAGCCCGCTAAGTCAACAACATGAAGACAAATGACTTAGGCAAAAGTTAGGGCATCCCGCTGGACTCCAAATTAAAATTCAAAAGAATTTGTCCAGGCAAAAGTTAGGGAAATAAAAAAGGGAAAAAGCAAAGCAAAAGCGAAAAACAAGGATTACAAAATAAAGATCCTCATCAAAAGAACAAAGTCGTGTGATCAGACACCAAAAACGAAAAGTGGGTGACTGCCATGTCCGAAAAACCTCATTGATCCTTCAACCATTTCAAAACCCCTTGTGAGGTATGAGCACTCATGTCGAGTTAATTGAACCTAGGAATGGAGAACATCACGAAGGGGGTGGGTACAAATAATTTTGAGCCTAAAAATCCTTTGTTTTCTGAAAAACGTGAACCCGGCCAAGTTACAACCCTTAAAAGTCCTAATTGAAGTAGGGTTTATTTTGAAAGCGCACTCCGATGAGATAGCATTTAACTGACTCCCAATGAAGCGTGACTCATATCCATGTTGGTATCGTACGTTTGCTTTGTCTTCCATATGCAAAAATCGAGGTTGTGTCAACTAGTGATTCGGTCACAAGAGGTCGCAACCTCATTTCATAAACAAGTTTTACAACTTCAAGACTAACATACGCTTTGCATTAGAATTATCATTCTTATAATTAACATTCTTTTGCATACAAAACATGTGCTTAACATCAAGGAAGTTACCATGATGAGAATCAGTGGGTAACTTGATCATGTCAAAGTACAAGAGACCTGAGAACTCCGAGGAGTAAAAGCTAATCATCTCAAATATCGACCATAAAGGGGCAAGTTCTCTAAAGAAATCCGTGGGGCATGAACAGTTAATGCCTTCTTTGATTACCTTGAGGGGAAGAGTTTGAAGACTCCGTTGAGTGTGGTAAAGTTGTTTCCATGTCTGTTCGACTTCAAAACAAAGAAAGCTCGGGGATTCTAGTCAGATGTACCTAATCAGGGGCAATTAAGTCGAGGTTTGACCTCTCAAATTCTGCATATCAGGGGCAATCATGTCGATAAATCTCTTCAAGCTTTGATCAATCCGGGGCAATCAAGTCGAGGAATCTCTCTCGAGTTCAACCAATCTGGGGCAGTTACGTCGAGATTCGACAAATCTCTCCAAGAATTCTTGTGGGGAAATTTCCTTCATGGGTCATGAAACTTGGGGCACGATCTTCTGAGTTTTATTGTCCTCTCCCTAATCATAGGAGTTTATTTCTCCTGGAACCTTAGTCTCTCCCCAAGCATGGAGTTTATCTCTCCTGAGAGTTTGTTCCATTCCTCAAGCATAGGAGTTTAGTTCTCCTAGGAGTTATCCAACTTCCCTAACCAAGGCTCGTTACCTGGATTCCTCATCCCCAACATGGTGAATCGAGGGAATCTCCTCAAGCTAAAAATCCTCCAAGCAATGACACATGGTGAGAAGTCAGAAATTATTCTTCAAGTCAAAAGAAGGTGCATCTTACAAATCAAAGTCCAATATCTATTGGCACCTCCACATGGTCCTTAACACTAAGGGGATTCTCCCTGGTGTTTACCTCTCTAATGCCTTTATTTGGCACTCTGCATATAGTATTCACTGCATATAACATTGCATCCTCAAAAGCGTAGCATATCCATCAAAATGGAGCATTACGCCATAGAAAAATTCAAACATGCATACAAAGCATAAGCCAGATAATACAAATCAACGCTCAATCAAGACAATAATACATCCCTACACAAAAAAGTTGTCCTTACAAACTTCGATTGATATCTGCTACTACATTACAAATCTCCTTAT
Source organism: Vicia villosa (assembly GCF_029867415.1). Lineage (NCBI taxonomy): Eukaryota > Viridiplantae > Streptophyta > Magnoliopsida > Fabales > Fabaceae > Vicia > Vicia villosa. The sequence continues at coordinate 81,226 of NW_026705623.1, read as the reverse complement.
GCCACGGTGCCGATACCTGGTATCCTTAATCCCCAAAAAAGGTCTCTTTTCTCTCTCCAACATGGATCGAATGCGATGTTTTTCTTCGTCAGAATCGTTGTCTCCGAGGTTATTTCCCGTATGCTGCGTGCAGATTAGAGTGTGAATGAGGGTGGGCCTTCAACCCATCTCATTTTTCAACCGTTTGAATAACCATACTTGGTGTGTGGCAATTCAAACGATTGCCGCTCTTGAAGAGTTACACCCCGCCTTTGGCCTGAGGGATTAATGTAATTCTTATGCTTCGCAAGCATCAACATCTTCGTGATTATGTCTTTTGATCGAGTCTAGTCGTCACTAGTCTTCGTGGTCCCTTCCCCCGCATGGGTAAACTTTTCAGGCCCAACCCCCGTGTTGTGAATCCTTTGCCTTTCGACCTGGCAAACCCTTTCAAAGCCCAGTTCCCAACCTGGAAAACCCTTTTAAAGCCCAGTTTCTAACCTGGCAAACCATTTCAAAACCAATTTCCTTCTCCAAACCCTGATGTTGAGTCGTAGATCGCACGAGATCTTTTCCTTTCAGTCTTGAAGATCGTACGAGGTCTTCTCCCGATGTTGAGTCATAGATCGCACGAGATCTTTTTCCTTTCAGTCTTGAAGATCGTACGAGGTCTTCTCCCGATGTTGAGTCGTAGATCGCACGAGGTCTATTTCCTTTCTGTTCTGAAGATCGTACGAGATCCTCTCCTGTTGTCGAGTCGATGTTGAGTCATAGATCGCACGAGATCTTTTCCTTTCAGTCTTAAACATCGTACGAGGTCTTCTCCCGATGTTGAGTCATAGATCGCACGAGATCTTTTCCCTTCCACTACTGAAGATCGTACGAGATCCTCTCCTGTTGTCTAGTCGATGTTGAGTCATAGATCGCACGAGATCTTTTCCCTTCCACTCCTGAAGATCGTACGAGATCCTCTCCTGTTGTCGAGTCGACGTTGAGTCATAGATCGCACGAGATCTTTTCCCTTCCACTCCTGAAGATCACACGAGATCTTCTCCTAATGTCGAGTTGTTGTTGAGTCATAGATCGTACGAGATCTTTTCCTTTCAAGTCCTGAAGATCGTACGAGATCCTCTCTTGATGTCGAGTCGATGTTGATACCATAGATCGTACGAGATCTTTTCCTTTCAGTCCTGAAGATCGTACGAGATTTTCTCCTAGTTTCGAGTCGTTGTTGAGTCATAGATCGCTACGAGATCTTATCTTTTCAGTCATTGTTTCATACAACCATTCTCTTTGAAAACCTTGTATTGGCACCGTTACCACGCTACAAGCTTCACTATTCAACCATTACTCACCATAAACTTTTCCACCACAAAAAAAAAATTCTCTTTCCCCAGCAGATATCAAAAATAAAAAATAAGGATAACACTTGCACCGTCTTTTCAGGACAAATTTTTGGTCTTGGTATTTAATCCTCTTCTACCTCGAATGTTTGAAAGGCTAACGCCAATCTCACCTTCAGGTTTAAGATGATTAAATAGGGGCAGCTGTCATACCCCAAATTTGTCCTACCCTTTCAATTTTATCTGGCTTAGGCTTATGCATTTCATAGTCTCATGTACATACCTCCCATTAGGTCATTGACATAACATGCATCATTAATCAATAAATTTGGCTTAGGATCAAAGATCGTGGAAATTAGTGGTTTCTATTCCATCCAGGGTGGATTCATCCTGGACTACCTATGAGCTCGGATCAAGGGAATTATAGCTTAACTTATGATTACTATGGATTTCTATCTCATCATTATGCAAAACTATTCTACATCAGAGTGGTTTCACTTGAACTCTCTTAAGTGGTCAAAGAGAGTTTGCTTAGATGGCTTGAATCACAATACATTTACCGTGGGTCCGAATTCTCTTTGACTTCAATACCTCTTCGTGATTCAAAAAAATGCCCTCTGATTAGTCGTGACGCTTTGAGCTATGCAAACTATCTATTTGGTTCTCACGAAAGGTTTTGATGTAAATGCGGTAATTGGCGTCTCATCTCATGGTTTATCTCAATACAAGATACAAATTGAAGAGATTTGAATTCGAAATTGGTAATAAAAATAAAGTTTCATTAATATTCCAAACAAAGTTCAAGCTACAAACGACCTCCACCATTCAAATTCCCCATGCAATTTCCCATCACTTCTTTATGCATTGCATTCACCATTTTGGTCATGCGTACATTCCAAATGTCAATTGTCCAAGCCCCATTCAAAATAACATTCATATATCCTCTCTTTCAAAATTTCTACATAATCAATGCCAAATTCCTTACAAATACTCTCCATTTCCAACTACAAAATTCAAAAACAATTTGTACCTTGAATTCCAAATTACTTGAAGAGTGAGTCCAGTCAATATCATTATATGTTCATTACACAATCCAAATCCATATACTACATAAAAGAAAATACAAAAAGAAGCATGTCTCAAGATCTAATCCTATGTTGCCAAAACCTACAAATTCTATGGTTGTCTCTTTAATTCAATAACATCCAATTCTCTTCTTCAACCATGTGGTTCCAATGGCTATGACACTTTGCCTTCAAGACAACATCACTATCCTGCAGCAACAAAACGGGCATGGAAGGTTATGCGTTTGGAGAATCATGCAGTGCGTTACGAGAAAATTTAGTCCAGACCTACAGAAGAAAAAGAAAACGGTTGAGCTCCATCATTCATAATAGTTTGTCATACAGGTTCAGTTCACATTCAAGTACTAGTTCACGGTTGAGTCGAATATATTCATAGCAATAAACCATCCTGCCGCCACATATTCAAACATAAACAAAAATCATATGCATCAATTCAATCATCAAAGGCCAACATTCAGTTCTAACCTAAACCGAGAGTCTTAACTACTAAACTCTCGTAACAGGATTGCAACTCACCTTTGAAGCCAACTCGAACATCGATCCAAGCTTCGCCGTTTTCATACATGCAACTGCCAGCTCATCATCTCGGATTTTAGCAACTAGTACTATAGTAAGGCAGCCACACACATTTGTTCCATTATTGAAGCAGCTCCCTGACACCATAGTTTCTCCATGTTCAGCCCCATTATGTTCACTTGAGTCCAAATTCCCTGCATCACAAATAAACCAGCCACTGCATATATTACTACATTCGTGAACCGTTTCAAACAAACAAACATTAGTCATGCCGTTTTCAAACTTACCACTTGCATCATACCAAACAGTCCCCGCGGCCATACCAACAACCACTTGCATACGTTCAAACCTGCAGCATTCATACAAATTAACACCTTGCTGCCAGTTTAAAGAAAAGGTATAAACCATCCCAAAATAAGTCACATACCATATCATACACAACAAAGCCATACATCTCATCACCTATCAGTCCTCATAACCACCAAAACCAAAAATAAAAATAAAAGCTAGCCATTTAATTCAGTCCAGCCATGGTATTATCATACAAAACCAATGCGCTTATTCTTATACTCAACACAAAAACCAGCTCAGTTCAAAATTCCTCACCAATATATCTAAACATAACCATTAGCCTAACAAAAACATTGCGACAATTCAGTCCAAATTAACCTATCACTAATTCATTTTCCAATCAATTGATCCCAACAAGTCAGTAACTAATCCTAACCAACTTCTCTAACCTATAACAGTTTTAACTGACAGTCAATAACCAATTCCTAACCGAATTTGCTAGCTCACAACTCAACCTCTAACCAACTATAACCACCCCTAACAGAATCGTAACCAACTCTCACAACTCATAACCGACCTCAATCTCACCCTTAATCTTCTAACTATCTCCCATTGATCTTATGGCTTAAACACTCCAATCTGTAACAGACATCAGTTCCCTCAATCTGTATAAATAGTCATCATCATCCTCACGTTTTTACAGTTTTTCATTTCACAAAAATTCAAACACAGATTCACACACGCCATTGTCACCATTCTCCTTCATCCTTCACTTCTCAATTTCCTCTCGATCTTCATCCTCTTTCTATCACTCTCCCATCTGCATCACTTCAATTCTCTCTTCAATCTCCATCTCTCAATCCTCTCCATAATCATCTTCGGCCCTAACCACTCACCTCACGCACATCCATAAGGCTGTTGAAGCTCACCATTGGAGCTTCGGCAAGCTTGTGCTCAGCCCCTCTCAATCCTCACTCTCACGTCAACTACAAGCATAATTCGCATGAAGATTCATCAAAATCAAAAAGAAGAAGAGGGAAGCGGTCATACAAGAAGAAGGTAGAGAAGAGTCACAGAAGATTACCTGAGATTGATGTGTTTCCCCTCGCGTTTATTTCGCTAATACACAGTCGTCGAAGAGACACCGGAGCTACTCCGGTAGGTAAGCAATCCCTTGGTCCTTCTTCATTTTTCTTGTCGTGGTATGTTAGATTAACCTTCTCCGATTCTTTCCCCCGTGGTCTCGCTCCTCAATTCGTCACCGTTGTTCTAATTTCAACTTTTAGGATTTAGGGTTTCGATTTGGTTTAGATTCAGGGATATATTTTTAATTAGAAGAAGAGAGGTTGGGATGGTAGAGGTGGTGTTTACAGTGTTTATGGCGGTGGTGGAGATTTTGATCGGAGAAGAGAGTGAGGCCCGCCGTCGTCGTTTTCATTTGAGAGAGGGGAAGTCTGAGTTTGGATAATGGAGTTGAACGGTCGCTATTCTTGTAATGTAAAAACGCAACGTTTCACACTTCTATTAATTCTTTTCTTTATTTGATAATAATAAGAAATAAAAGGAAGATGGATAATCTGAATACAAATTGGATGATCAACTTGGGCCCGCCACCGAATTGCTTGCTCATACCCCCACTCTGGCCCAGCTCACACGTTTTTGTGTGTGTTTGAATAACAAAAAAAAACCTCTGGGCCTCCTCTGTTTGGGCCAGGTGCCTATTTTCTGAAATGCACCACTGATTTCATTTTACACCCCCTGATGACTCATTAAAATTGGTAGATTTTAGCTTTTCTTTACTTAATTAAAATGCCATAAAATCATAATAAAATTTGTTAGGTTTTAGGATTTAATCGTGATACTATTTTGTTAGATTTTAGAAATGAATCGTATAGTTTATGGTAGCTTTTGTTGATAAAAGAATGACATAGAATAATCACAAAAATATTATTTTAGGCTAATTCTCTTTTAATTCGTTTGGTTAATTTGAATTCTTTTCTACATAAAAAACCATAGAAAATTCTCATAAAAATAGTATCTTTTAATTCATTTTCGCACTATATTTTGAATCATTTGTTTCCATGCTTTTGTACTATATTTCAAGTCATTTCAATTCAAGTTTTGTACTAATATTGTATCACTTTTGACCTATAATTTTGTGACTTCATTTTAATACTCCTTTTAGAATTTAGTCACCATGTTAACATAGGAATTAGACAACACTTATATTAGAACATAGAATTAGTTCCCCTATTGCATTCTTTTTCTTTTAAACTCTTTAAAACATTAATAAAAGGAAGATGCGAATCACATTAAGAAAGTGATTGAGAAATGAGTGGGATTCATTCCCTAATCTATTTCTCAATCGCTTAGTGGCATAGAAACGAGTGGGATTCATTCCCTAATCTGCTTCTCGGTCACTACTTAATGGGAGAGAAACGAGTGGGATTCATTCCCTAATCTGTTTCTCAAACATTAATTAATGGGAGAGGAATGAGTGGGATTCATTCCCTAATCTGTTTCTCAAACATTACATAATGGGATAGAAGTGAGTGGGATTCATTCCCTAATCTGCTTCTCGATCATTATACATTTTATGTGATTCGGATCGCAAAGTAAAATTCCCTTAAAAAAATACACAACCTAAAACATTTAAAACACCTAACAATGGTTCAAATTCAAAACAAAGTAGAGAAAGTGGTGAGTGGCCCGGTATTGGGAACTGTTGATCACTCATCTACGCTAAAAGACACAAACCAATCATTTCTTTTTCTTTTGCCTCGTTGGCACCTGAGGGCACCGTTATTTCCGCTTGTACGTATCCTAGGCGATCCCTTATGCAAGAGCGCGAACGTTAACGCCGCCCAACTAAAAAACACAAAAACAAACAGAAAATCATGAGCCGAGCTACGGTAACTCTGATTCCTGAAAAGGATACGTAGGCAGCGGGGTAGGGCCCGTGCGAGTACAATTCTTTATTTTCCCTACATTTTGCATTCATTTCGCATTTAGACATAGACATAGTACACACCCTTTAGATAGAAACAAACATAGGTGGATACCATCGAGTACGATGGGCGCGAGGGGTGCTAATACCTTCCCCTTGCGTAACCGACTCCCGTACCTTGATTCTCTGGTCGCAAGACCCTGTTCCTTCCTTTGTAGGTTATCCGATATTCCTTTCCCTTATGGGATAAATATATTGGTGGCGACTCTGTTCATTTTTCGCGAGCGTGCGACAGTTGTTACCTATGGATAGAAACATTCTTGATGCTGCTAGTGGTGGAGCACTTGTTGACAAAACTCCAGCTGCTGCCAGGGCCCTCATTGAAAATATGTCCCTAAATTCTTAGCAGTTCACCACTCGAACCAATTCTGTCCAGACCAAGGGTGTACATCAAATTCAAGGTTCCTCGAACAGAGCTTTAGAAACTAGACTTGATGAGCTGACCGCTTTAGTTAAACAACTTGCAGTAGCGAAACCTCAAACAACAACTGTATGTGGCATTTGTACAGCTCATGGTCACCCCACTGATACTTGTCCTCTTCTGAAAGATGATACTGTTACCGAGCTGCCTCAAGCTTATGCAGCCAACCTTTACAACCAGAAAAGGTACAACAACACCCCTGACTTGTCTACCAACAAATATCACCCCAATTGGAGGAATCATCCTAACCTTCGATATGGAAATCAGCAGCCTTCCCAACAACAGCTCACCGTTCCATTACCCCAGCCACATCACACTCCTCCAGCTACTACTTCCGGACCATCCTTGGAAGATCTTATTAAACAAATGGCCGTGAACAACCTTCAGTTTCAACAAAGAACCGACACTAGCATTCAGACCTTGACCACACAGATGGGACAACTTGCTACTCAAATAAATAATATGCAAGCTCAAGGTTCGAACCAACTTCCAGCACAAACTGTTGTCAATCCGAATGGTAATGCTAATGTGAGCGCTATTTCTTTGAGATCCGGAAAGGTTACAGAAACAGCCCCTGAAAAGAATTAAAAATTCATTGAGGTAACTTCTGAACTTTCTCCATCTGAACCTTCTCCAGTTGAGCTTTCTTCTCCTTCTTCTGTTGTGGTCGGAACTGAAAAAAATAAAGAAAAGGAGTATGTGCCACCAGTTCCTTTCCCACATAGAGTTCTGAAAAATAAAAGAATTGAGGAGGGAGACAAAGAAAAAGAAATTTTGGATATGTTCAGGAAAGTAGCGGTAAACATTCCGCTTCTTGATGTGATTAAGCAAGTTCCAAGGTATGCAAAGTTTCTGAAGGATCTGTGTACAAACAAGAGAAAAGTAAAAGGAAGTGACAGAGTCAACTTGGGAAGAAGCATCTCTGCTTTTATTCAGCCCGAACAAAGTGTTTCGGCCATCTCTCAGGTCCTGCCACAAAAGTGCAAGGACCCGGGAACTTTTACTATTCCTTGTACCATCGGGGATAAGAAATTTGATAATTGTTTGCTTGATTTAGGAGCGGGCATTAATGTTATGCCTACTTCTATTTATAATAACCTTTGCCTTGGTCCCATGCAGCATACAGGTTTAATCGTTCAACTGGCGAACAGGAGCAATGCACGTCCCACCGGCATAGTGGAAGACGTCCTCGTTCAAGTTAACGATTTAATTTTTCCTGCAGATTTTTGCATTTTGGACATGGAAGGAGAAACTAAGTCAAGCAGAGCTCCCATCATCTTAGGCAGACCGTTCATGAAAACGGCGAAGACAAAAGTTGATGTTAATGATGGAACCATGTCCATGGAATTTGGTGACATCGTCGCAAAATTTAATATCTTTGATGCCATGAAACACCCCGTGGAGGATCATTCGGTTTTTAACATTGAGTTGATTTCTGAATTAGTTAATGAGAGTTGTTCTGAATTATTTGCACTTGATTTTCCATCTCTCTCTGATTTTGATGATAATTATTCATGTCCTGACTGCACTGACACTAACGTTTGTGTCCTTTGTGCTGAGATTGATGCTTCCTTGCAGCCTGATACATTTCCTACAGGTGAAGTTGTTACCGATGAGGCTGTTTTTGCCGTCGATGCTCTTGACATCCCGGCTGCCCCAAGCCTTCCATCCATCATTCAACCCCCGTCCTTAGAGCTAAAAGAGCTCCCTGGGAACCTGAAATATGCTTACTTGGAGCATAATGAAAAACTTCCTGTTATTATCTCTTCTAACCTTGATTTAAATCAAGAAGACAGACTTTTGCAGGTATTGAAGAAGCACAAGAAAGCAATCGGGTGGACATTAGCCGACCTTCCAGGTTTAGTCCTTCGATGTGCATGCACAGGATTTTACTTGAGGAGGGAGCGAAAACAGTAAGGCAGCCCCAAAGGAGGTTTAATCCTTTGATTCTTGATGTTGTAAAGAAAGAGGTAACCAAACTCTTGCAAGCAGGTATCATTTATCCTATCTCTGATAGTAAGTGGGTAAGTCCAGTGCAGGTTGTACCTAAGAAATCTGGACTCACAGTGGTAAAAAATGAAAAGAATGAACTTGTTCCCACTAGAGTCCAGAACAGCTGGAGAGTTTGTATTGATTACAGGAGACTGAACCAGGCTACTAGAAAGGATCACTTTCCTTTGCCGTTCATTGACCAGATGCTTGAACGGCTAGCTGGTAAATCACATTATTGTTTTCTTGATGGTTTTTCAGGTTACTTTCAGATTCATATTGCACCTGAAGATCAAGAAAAGACCACTTTCACGTGCCCATTCGGTACATTTGCTTACAGGAAGATGCCTTTTGGCCTTTGCAATGCTCCTGGCACTTTCCAACGATGCATGATGAGTATTTTCTCTGATTTTATTGAAAATTTCATGGAAGTGTTTATGGATGACTTTACTGTTTATGGTTCTTCTTTTGATGCATGCTTGAACAGTTTAAACTTGATTTTAGAAAGATGCATCGAGACTAACCTTGTGTTGAATTATGAAAAGTGTCATTTTATGGTTGAGCAGGGAATTGTTCTTGGTCACATTATTTCTGAAAAAGGAATTTCTGTTGACCCTGCTAAGATTGATGTGATTTCTACACTGCCTTACCCTTCTTGCATTCGCGAGATTCGTTCTTTTCTTGGTCATGCAGGTTTTTACAAGCGTTTCATCAAGGATTTCAGCAAGATAGCTCTTCCACTGTCGAACTTGTTGAAGAATGACGTCACTTTCGAGTTTGATGACAAATGCAAACAAGCGTTTGACTTCTTGAAGAAAGCATTGACCTCCGCTCCCATCATTCAGCCCCCTGACTGGACACTTCCTTTTGAGCTTATGTGTGATGCTTCGAATTATGCTGTTGGGGCTGTCCTTGCACAAAGGGTTGACAAGGCTGCCCATGTTATTTACTATGCTTCTAGGACTTTAGATTCTGCACAGTCAAATTACACTACCACTGAAAAAGAACTACTAGCTATTGTTTTTGCTCTTGACAAATTCAGATCTTATTTGCTAGGTTCCATGGTTGTTGTTTTTACTGACCATGCAGCTTTAAAGTACTTGCTGAAGAAGCCGGATGCAAAACCGAGATTGATTCGGTGGATGTTGCTGCTCCAAGAGTTTAATGTTGAGATTAAAGACAAAAGTGGAGCTGAGAACTTAGTGGCTGACCACTTGAGCAGGATAGAGAGAGATGAAGATCCTTTTCCTATTAAGGATGATTTTCCTGATGAGCAGTGTCGCACGCTCGCGAAAATGAACAGAGTCGCCACCAATATATTTATCCCAAAGAGGGAAAGGAATATCAGAAAACCTGAAAAAGAATAAGAACGAGGTCTTTCGACCAGAGATCAAGGTACGGGAGTCGGTTACGCGAGGGGAAGGTGCTAGCACCCCTCACGCCCATCGTACCCGATGGTATCCACCTATGTTTGTTGCTATCTAAAGGGTGTATAAATCTAAAGCTTAATACTAAGGGAATGCATGCAAATGAAAGAAAAGAAACACGGGGAAAATAAGGTTTATAAATAATTGTGCTCGCTTAGGCCCCGCGACCCAATGCCTACGTATCCTTTTCAGGAATCAGAGCGCCGTAGTTCGGCTCTTTAGTTTTTGTTTGTTTTTGTGTTTTTTAGTGGACGAAGTTACATTCGCACTCCGCTGCTCGACCTCTGGAGTCTTAAGCTGGGAATGGAGCGGAAATAACGTGTCCGATTAAAGAATGCCTCGGAGGCGAGATAGAGAAGAGAGTTTGAGCGTTTCGAGGAAATCCCTTAAGCAAGGGAAACTCGAGTTACTCTATGGTTTGTGTTTTTTAGAAGTTGGGAACTTACGCCTGAATGGGACCCTTAAGCAAGGGAGCTCCAAGCACTCGAACATCCCTTAAGCAAGAGAAGTTACAAGCTTCCATTCCCTTTTTATTAGTCAAAGTATTTATTAGTCATTTTTTATGAGTTTTCTTGGTATTTTTTATGGGAGTTTATTCAAGTATTTGTTAGATGATTTAAAGTTGAAAAGGAAAAGAAACTAGCCTAAGTATGAAGGGAATTTCTACCTAATGTTGTCATGGTTTTTACCTAAGGTTAGGAGTAAGAGAAACATGAAAAATTAAAGGTCACAATTAGAAGTCAATAGGTAAGTAACACAATGGTGCAAAAATTGGTATACAAGCTCATAGTAATAAGTCAAAAATGTAGTACAAAATGAACCAAAAATACTACTATTTTTTTATATTGATTTTTATAGGAGAAATTGAATCAAGTCAAGTAAAAGGCTAAAACAAAATAGCCTAAAACTAATATTTTTTATGATTATTTTTTTTTATATGACAAAAAATTGTATTAAAAGTCTAAAATGGATATAAAAAGATTAGAAATTTAATTATTCAAAGAAATGGCAAAAAATCTAATTAAAATCTAAATTTGAAATAATAAAAAAAGGAAACAGGAGGTGCAATCCTGAATTGCAGGGGTGTGAAAAGCAGAGCGCTGGGCCCATAAGGCAAAGCCCAACAGAGTTTGTTTTTTGTTCATGTTTATTCAGCACACCAAAAAGGGTGTGTATGGGCCTCATGGGGGGTGAGGTCTGAATTCGGCCCATAGTGTTATGATCCAGATTAGTTAATGACTATTTCAGACTTTAGTTTTGATTTGATTCAATGTTAATTAAAAGAAAACTAAGCCGAATTAAACCTTAGGCTAAAATTAAGATATCAATTAAACTATATAACAAATCTGATTAATCTCTGCTAATACCCTAATTTCAATTAATCTAATTAAAGCCTAACTTAATTAAATTAAAACAAAAGGGGATTTTAGGGTTTAGACATTGGGACGATTCAGCCTCCTCTCTCAGTACTCTCTCTCGCGAATAACATCCAACGGCGGCCGGGAATCGCCTCCGGCGGAAACCTTCCCTAAACCTCAAATCGAATCCACAACCATCTCCGTCTTCTTACCTTCTCCTCCAAAATCAACTATCTCACACTACAAACCTTCTCGATTCAGTCTACCCCGCTTCCTAGCATCTACCACGAATACTAAACCTAACGGCGACCAAAGCCAAATTACATGAGATTAGGGACGAGTCCGGTTACGATTGCTTAGGGTTTTCGTTCATAGGAACCTGTTCTACACAACGGTATGAAGAAAAGCGGGAATCAGAACTTACCGGAGTCACGAGATGATGCAGATCAAAGACGATGATGTACACGAAATAAACGCGCGTAAGAGGAGGGCTTTAATGTCAGGTAACTTCGATCTTTTCTCGTCTTCGAATCTTCTTCTTCTTCTTTGAATTTGCGACTCTTTCTGAAATTCTGAATGGATTTGCGAGGCGATTGTTGATGTTCTGCGAGCTTGAGATGGAAAGATTGAGGCGTGTTGAAGTTGTTGCTTGAGGGTTGAAGGATGAAGATTGAAGATTGTTCGCTGGGATTGTTGTTCTGGTTGGCGAAGATGAGTTGATGATTCGGTGAAGATGGTTGTGGAGATTGAATGAAGGTGAATGATTGAAGATGAATCGTGGAGGAGATGGAAACAGAGAAACAAATGGTGGAGAAGAGTGTGAAGATGAAGTCGATTGGGAGTGAGGTGAAGATGGTGATGAAGTGAGGTGCTGAATATCAAGCAGAGAGAAGATGATGAATGATCATAGAGGCTGAGAAATGGTGAAGGTGAAAGATGGAGGAGAGAGATTATGGTGGAGAGCTATGGTGAAAAATGGTTGAGGTAGTGATGAAGATGGTGAGAGAATGGAGAATGGGAAGAGCGAAGAGAGGAAGATGAGTGAAAGTGGATGGAGAGTTGATGAAGATGTGAAGATGATTTGTGGAGTGAAAATCTGGAAAAATGGAGAGAGACTCAGGGAAGTGAAGACTCGTGTATATATAGATAAGTCCCTTCTTGCTCTTCTTCAATTCTGTTTCTTCTCTTCTGAAAATCTGTTAGAGGTTTATAACTGAATTGGTTAGAAGTTTGTTAGCTTTCTGTTAGGTTGTTAGTTAGTTATAGGGAATCAGTTAAAAGTTTGTTATTGGTCTGAGGCGGTTATATTTCTGTTAGAGTGTGTTAGAGGTGTTAACTGAAATCAGAATTCTGTTATCTTTGTAACTGACTTAGGAGGTTAATTGGGAGTTAGTTAGGTTGTGAATAGAGTTCTGTTAAGTTAGGGAATTAGTGTATGGAGGTTAGTTTGTGGAACTGGTTATAAGTGTGCAGGAGATGCTGTTTGGAGCTTATGAATGATTGTTGTTTTTTGTATTGAAACTCTATTATGCTGCTAAAAAACTGTTGTGGGACAGTTAATTGATTTTGTATGAATGGTTATGGCTAAAGGTTAAGAGGAAATTGAATGGGTATGTTATCAGTGTGGCTGCAAGTCGATGGTGCAGGGTAGGTTTTATTTTGCAATTGTGTTTGATTATTGACAGTTAGGAAGAGGGTTTTTTCTTTGTTTGGAATTCTGGCTGTTGGTTTAATGTGAATGTGTATGTATGGGGCTGATAGAGTTTGGCTAAGTTATGTATGTTTTGGAATTTGCTGCTGATTTTGTTGTATGTTGCTGCAGGGGTTCATGTATTGATGCAGGGGATTATAAAGAGGCTGGTAATTAGCTGCAGAAGTAAGCAGGTTCACTGTTGCAAACAGAGAGATCTTCATTTGATCTTGATTCCTCCCGGAGTATGCAGCTCATAGAGACTGATTATTTGTGTAACATTGTAATGGAGCTTGTAATGCTGTGACTTTGTAGTGATTTCATTTTTGTACTTTTTCCCATAAACCATTGTATAATGGTTTATCTTTATTTTTTGTAATAAAAATAACTTGTAATGAATCATGGATTGTGCAACAGCATGGATTGTGATGTCTTTTATTTGTAGAAACTTTGGCCCTTTTTGTAGAAACTTGAAACAAAGCTTTGAATTCCCTCCTTTTTTTTGTATTAAGAATATGACAATGACACGATATCTTCTTAAAATCGAAACAGAACTCGCAACTTATTCTACTTCTTAGCTTCCATGACTTAGCCTCTTAATGCTATCTGAACTTGAATGTGGAATAATAGGCGCCACTTGATATGTAAACTTGGAATGAACAATTGAAAGCATTTGGAATTGAGTTTGAATTACACGGATATCTTTGATAAATAAACCCCGATCCACTTGCAAATTTCGATGGACCTTTAATTCACTTCCATTCGTCAATCTAACTCAAACTTGTGTGTTCAAATCCATGTATTAGAAGTGACGATGCCCTATTCTTGAAGTGATTCATTAGCTCTACGCAAACTCAAGTCAAATCTAGATATGACATCCCATAGATTAATGAAGAAACTCATAAAGCACATTTAGGCTTCCAACCGTGATAGAAATAATTTGCATCCACCTTGAGTAGAGATGAGAGCCTCAAGACAACAACAAACCCTAACTCTTTTGAAGTCCTTGATCCCATGCTAGATTATTGATTAATGATTCATGAGTTGTCTATGACCTAGTAAAGTGCAGATGAATGTGAAATCTTAAGCCAATTAGAAATTAAATCAGGTGGGCAAATTTTGGGGTGCAACAGTTGCCCCTATTTAATCATCTTAAACCTGAAAGCGAGATTGGCGTTAGCCTTTCAAGCATTCAAGGTAGAAGATGATTAAATATCAAGTGAACCTGAAAATTTGCCTAAAGAGATGGAATCCACTGGGGAAAGTGATAGTGTCATTTATTGAGGAAAACTGCGTCAATTCTGGATTGAACGAAGTAACTCTGGGTTAGAAATGAAATAGAATTCAACTCTGAGCTGAAGAAGAAAAGTGGGTCAACTCTGGGTTGAAGAACGGAGAAAAGTCAACTCTGAGTTGGACAAAAGATAAACATCGATTCTGGATCGAGAAGGGAAAGAAGAACATCAGCTCTGAGTCGAAGATAAGATGAGGATATCAACTCTGGGTTGAGAAAAGGAAGAAAGAACAATTAGGAAGGATCGTTAACTGTGGGTTGAGGAAAAGATAGGAAGAAAACCGTCGACTCTGGGTTGAGTCGGAAAGATAAAAGATAACTATCAACTCTGGGTTGAATGGGAAAGGAAACAAGATAACCATCAACTCTAGGTTGAACGGGAAAAAGATAAGGGTCAACTCTGGGTTGAAAAGAAGGCGACCGTCAACTCTGGGTCGATTAAAAGGTAACCGTCAACTCTGGGTGAGTGGGAAAAAGACAAGAATCAACTCTGGGTTGAATAAAAAGTGACTGTCAACTCTGGGTGAGTGGGAAAAAGACAAGCATCAACTCTGGGTTGAACAAAAGTAACCGTCAACTCTGGGTTGAGTGGGAGAAAGATAAGCATCAACTCTAGGTTGAATAAAAGTCAAACATCAACTCTGGGTTGAATAAAAGGCGACCGTCAACTCTGGATGAGTGGGAAAAAGATAAGAATCAACTCTGGGTTGAATAAAAGGTAAACATCGACTCTGGGTTGAATAAAAGGTGACCGTCAACTCTGGGTGAGTGGGAAAGACAAAAGAAGATAACCATCAACTCTGGGTTGAATGGAAAAAGATAAGAATCAACTCTGGGTTGAACAAAAGGATAAACATCAACTCTGGGTTGAACAAAAGGTGACCGTCAACTCTAGGTGAGTGGAAAAAGGAATCAATTCTGGATTGAACAAGGGAGGACCGTCAACTCTGGGTTGAGTGGAAAAAAGGCAATGGTCAACTCTGGGTTGGATATAAGGTGACCGTCAACTCTGGGTTGAGTGGGAAAGGATCAACTCTGGGTTGAATAAAGGAGGACCGTCAACTCTGGGTTGAGTGGGAAAGATCAACTCTGGGTTGAATAAAGGAGGACCGTCAACTCTGGGTTGAGTGGGAAAAAGATAAACATCAACTCTGGGTTGAATAAAAGGTGACCGTCAACTCTGGGTGAGTGGGAGAAAGATAAGCATCAACTCTGGGTTGAATAAAAGATGACCGTCAACTCTGGGTTGAGTGGAAAAAGGAATCAATTCTGGATTGAACAAGGGAGGACCGTCAACTCTGGGTTGAGTGGAAAAAAGGCAATGGTCAACTCTGGGTTGGATATAAGGTGACCGTCAACTCTGGGTTGAGTGGGAAAGGATCAACTCTGGGTTGAATAAAGGAGGACCGTCAACTCTGGGTTGAGTGGGAAAGATCAACTCTGGGTTGAATAAAGGAGGACCGTCAACTCTGGGTTGAGTGGGAAAAAGATAAACATCAACTCTGGGTTGAATAAAAGGCGACCGTCAACTCTGGGTGAGTGGGAGAAAGATAAGCATCAACTCTGGGTTGAATAAAAGATGACCGTCAACTCTGGGTTGAGTGGGTAGAAGATAGGGATCAACTCTGGGTCGATTAAAAGACAAACATCAACTCTGGGTTGACTAAAAGGTGAGAATCAACTCTGGGTTGAATACAAGGTGACCGTCAACTCTGAGTGAGTGGGAAAAAGATAATCATCAACTCTGGGTTGAATAAAAGACGAACATCAACTCTGGGTTGAACAAAAGGTGACCGTCAACTCTGAGTGAGTGGGAAAAAGGGCAAGGGTCAACTCTGGGTTGAATAAAAGATGAACATCAACTCTGGGTTGAATAAAAGGTGACCGTCAACTCTGAGTGAGTGGGAAAAAGATAAGCATCAACTCTGGGTTGAATAAAAGACAAACATCAACTCTGGGTTGAATAAAAGGTGACCGTCAACTCTGAGTGAGTGGGAAAAAGGGCAACCATCAACTCTGGGTTGAGTGGGAAAAGGATAAGCATCAACTCTGGGTTGAAATATGAAAGGAAGGTCAACTCTAGGTTGAACACAAAGACACCAACTCTGGGTTGAAGCAAGATGAACATGATTGACTCGAGGAGATGACACCACAATGGTAACTCTGAGTGCCCCAGTGGAATATCAATTGAATGCTTGTAGGGACTCATCTGATGAATAACTTGGCTTATGCTTCACATGCAAATGTTTGATTTATTTGTGCACTTCTAGAGATGCAATGTTATGGATTCTATATGCAGTGTACTGATTGATTGGGGTTTCTGCTTTGATGTGGAATAGATTAGGTGGAGTTCTGAACTCTGCTTGATTCAAGATAGGGTGGATGCCCCCGTTTTGTTGATGATTGGATTATTGAGGGAGATATGCCAATGAGAATGCAATGATATGCATGATGCATGTATGATTATGAGTGCAATGATTGTCTCCAAGATACCAGGAGTGGATGGAGAATGCCTTTATGGAAAGGTCATAACTTGAAGTACAGGACTCCTGAGGGTGAGGTGTTTAGTTTGACTCCTCGACACTTGTCTTGATATCTGACACTTTCTTGGGGATGGAAGAAAGAATTGTCACTAGCTTGCCCCAGCTTGTATGACCTTTTGAGATAGAATTTTGACATGCTTGAATCATGGAGATGTGCAATGGTCTGCCCCAGTGTTGATCAAGGGATGAATGCCCCAGATTGAAAGGAATTGTTCCACCAGATGGATGTTTCAAGTATTTGCTTTGTGGATGACCAACTTTTGCCTTTGTAAGATTACTCGATGGAATTTCCATGTTGAACTTTCCTTGGTATCAAGTACTTGCTTTTAGATTAGAGACAATTCTGTTTTGAAAAGGATAATGAGAAATGCGATGCACATGTTAATCTCAAAGAGAAAGTTTTATTTGTCAAAATGTTGTATTGATACTAACACAAGTGACACAGCAACATTAGGAGTCAGTTTTGACATGATTTCACAGTTGGTATGCTTTCAGAATGAACCCTGCTTCAATTAGGACTTTTAAGGGTTGTGACGTGGTCGGGTTCACGGTTTAAGAAATAAAGGATAAAGGCTCAAGTTCTACTTAACCCACCCCTCTTCGTGATGTTCTCCAGTCCTACATTCAGTTAGTTTAACACGAGCGTTCGCCTTTCAGGAAGGGTGGTGATGGATGAGGATCCTTTATGGCTTTGATGGAGGTGGCAGTCACCCTTTGGTTCTTTCGTTGATGATTATAACAACTTGTCCCTTGGAGGTTTTTTTTTTTCGCTTTGTCTTTCGCTATCCCTAATTTTTGCCTGGACAAAAAATTTCTTTTGAATTTGGTTTTCGTTGTCCAGCGGGATATGCCCTAATTTTTGCCTAAGTCATTTGCTTCAAAGCTTTTCTTTTTTCTTTTGACTTAGCGGGCTATTGTTTCTTTCTTTTTTTCTTTTTTTTGATCATGATTCATAACTTTCTTTTCATTCTTTTTTGTCTCGTTCGGGAACAAGTTGCATGACTTTGGTGATTGACTTGATGAAAAGGTTGTGACTGCCTTTTTCTCAGTGAATGGGAGACATCCATTGTGGATTGTGCTCTTTTTTTTTTTTTTTTTTTTGTCGTGAGATCTGAGATATGATTGATCCTCTGATGGAATACCTGAAAGTTGAGCGCTCGGTCGCACTAACTGAAGTCTACCCTGCCCCTGGTTAAGATTGAGGGTTTTGTATTTTTTGAAAAGAACTACTACTCCTTAGGCTCAAAGGGGTTAACGAAGGTTTCACTCCCTTACAACTCCAGTGTTTAGGAATTGAAATAATGCCTGTACATCGTCAGCAGGTTTCTTGTTCGAAAAGCATACAGTTAGTGATTCATGTGTTTTTGATTTTCATCATTCTCCTTTTTTAGTTGCTTAAGACAAATGAGTGAAGTATCAATGAACATAATGACAAAGATGAAATGATTTGAGAAAAACATGTATATTGCATTATTTTTATTTATTCAAACAAAATGGGTTTCTTACAATGAGAAGTACTTGATAACAACAAAAGTAATACAATTGAAAATACTAAAGAAATCTATACAATGGCAAGCTTGGCCTTATTCTAATGCAAATGAAATGTTCTCTGACAAACATAAAGTCTTCATGGTCCACTGGTGGAAGCTCCATTGTGAGGTGGCATGGGATTATTGACCACATTAGGTGCCACAGGTGTGAATGTAATCTCCTTTGCATCAAGCAGATCCTGAACCTTGTCTTTGAGAACTCTGCACTCTTCAGTGGTGTGACCAGATCCCCCAGAGTGGAATTCACACTTGGCATTAATCTTGTAATTTGGAGGGAGAGGATCAGGAGGAGGCCTCGCTTCAGCTAATTGAATCAGTTTTTGATCAAGCAAGGCGGCGAGAAGTTGGCTATAGGTCATTGGTACACGATCATACACCCTTTTTGGCCTATTCTGTCTCTGTTGACCCTGTCTCTGTTGATAACCTTGTTGTTGTTGTTGGACATATTGTTGATAAGGGGCCCAAGGTTGTTGACCAACAGGTGCCACATAAGCTTGAGGGGCGGTGGCGGCCACTTGATAGCGAGGAGCTTGATCTTGAGCATAGGTGGCACTGGTCTCGCCTTCTTTCTTCTTGACAAAGTTACCCTGAGGTTTCTTGTACCCATATTGGTTTGCAGCAGCGGCATTGGCGGGATTCTGGATCTTACCAATTTTCAAACCATTCTCAATTCTTTCACCAATCCGGACCAGATCGGAGAAACCAGAAGAAACACTACCAACCATTCTCTCATAGTAATGTCCTTGAAGAGTGTTCATGAACATGTCAACCAGTTCGGATTCAGAAAGTGGTGGATTCACTTGAGCAGCCATTTCTCTCCACCTTTGAGCATACTCTTTGAATGTCTCATTGGTCCTTTGCACTTGATTTTGAAGTTGCAACCTAGTCGGTGCCATGTCAATGTTATACTGATATTGCTTGAGGAAAGCATCAGACAAATCCTTCCAAGATCGGATTCTATCACGCTCCAGATTCATATACCAGTTCAAAGATGCCCCAGATAAGCTATCTTGGAAGCAGTGAATGAGCAATGAGTCGTTGTGGATGTGAGAAGCCATCTTACGACAATACATGATGATATGGCTCTTCGGACAGCTCAAACCCTTGTACTTCTGGAAGTCGGGAGTCTTGAACTTAGGAGGGACAACCAGATTAGGAACTAGACACATATCCTCAGCATCCATCCCATAGGCGCTAAATCCTTCAATGGCTCGAATTCTTTCCTCAAGGATTTTGTACTTCTCAGCAGATTTCTCGACGGGTCGAGCTCTTTCAGCAGTTGGTATTGTTTGCATTTCTGGATTAGCAAACTGAGTACCACAGAAA
This sequence comes from Vicia villosa, assembly GCF_029867415.1. Taxonomy (NCBI): domain Eukaryota; kingdom Viridiplantae; phylum Streptophyta; class Magnoliopsida; order Fabales; family Fabaceae; genus Vicia; species Vicia villosa. Next base: position 61,407 of record NW_026705623.1, on the reverse strand, counting down.
GCAGGAATAGGAATCTCTGTTTGAGAAGGTGGAGTAGGAAATGGGAAAACAGGCCCATTCGTGGTTGGCACTCCAGAAGTTAAGGGCATGGACCCTCCTTGGTTTGAAGCTCCAAGGGTATCAACAGTCATGAAGTTGAATGGCATCCCAAGAGTAGCATTAGTCCTTGCTTGGAACTCAAATGGAGTAGAAGAAGGTGGAACGACCTCAAGTTGGCTAGCAGCAGCTTGGTTACCAACAACGGGAATCTCTTGTGTAACAGGAACCCTTTCAGTTCGTAAGGCTTGGATAGCTTCCAGGATAGCATCGACCTTAGTTTTCATTTGATCCATCTCTTCTCTAATGGCAGCTTGATCTTGTTCATAGTTCTCCATGATTCTTCTTCTGTGAGCTCTTGTCAGATATCGGTGTGGAGGAATCGTCTTGACTGATCTGATGGAGAGGAGAAGTGGTAAGAGTCTTGGTAACCATGGATGCACATGCATGAATGCAAAAATGTTAATGAAGATGCAAATGTATCATAAATCAGGATCAAGGATCAAGGCCTCTTGGATAACATATTCTCATGGTCAATAAGATATGGTCGAATCCTCCAGATTCAGAGGTTCGACGTTGCTTTCTGGATAAACAGCTTGTGCATAAGTCAAAAGGTGGTCGAACCCTCCAGATTCAGAGGTTCGACGTTGATTCTGATAGAAAACTGATGTAGAACTTCTGTATAAGTCAAACGTCCCAGGATCAAAGGTTCGACGTCTTTTATTGAATAGCAGAAATCCGGGTATGATGGAGGTCAAGTTTCCTGTCCCACCCCAATCTCACGGGTATGTAGTCTAGACATGGACAAGTGGTCCCTAATGGTCACCAGGGTCTACAGTTCCCATGGGGTACAAAGTGTTTGAGGCAACAAGCGTGCCAGACACAGTGTTCCATGAAAGAACCTCGCCCAGTTGTGGTACCCCATATTGAACTCATCCATAGCAAGCGCTACGGTAGTCAACATGAGCATCCACGCTAATCCTATGTGTCACTTGGCCTGGGTAGTGGGCCTTTTACCTCATACGAACCCCCCACCTGCAAAACAGAACAGAAGACCCCAAGGAACACAGAATATAATCCATATGCATGATGTGCAAACAGAAATAGACATGATATGCAAGCAGAAAATAAACATGCAAACATATATACAAGATATAGACATAAAGCAAGTAAACACCCAGTAAATAAACAAACAAACGCAGGCTAGGATCGACTCACTAAGGATGGACCAGCAACAGGTCTAGCAACATCCCCAGCAGAGTCGCCAGCTGTCGCACGCTCGCGAAAATGAACAGAGTCGCCACCAATATATTTATCCCAAAGAGGGAAAGGAATATCAGAAAACCTGAAAAAGAATAAGAACGAGGTCTTTCGACCAGAGATCAAGGTACGGGAGTCGGTTACGCGAGGGGAAGGTGCTAGCACCCCTCACGCCCATCGTACCCGATGGTATCCACCTATGTTTGTTGCTATCTAAAGGGTGTATAAATCTAAAGCTTAATACTAAGGGAATGCATGCAAATGAAAGAAAAGAAACACGGGGAAAATAAGGTTTATAAATAATTGTGCTCGCTTAGGCCCCGCGACCCAATGCCTACGTATCCTTTTCAGGAATCAGAGCGCCGTAGTTCGGCTCTTTAGTTTTTGTTTGTTTTTGTGTTTTTTAGTGGACGAAGTTACATTCGCACTCCGCTGCTCGACCTCTGGAGTCTTAAGCTGGGAATGGAGCGGAAATAACGTGTCCGATTAAAGAATGCCTCGGAGGCGAGATAGAGAAGAGAGTTTGAGCGTTTCGAGGAAATCCCTTAAGCAAGGGAAACTCGAGTTACTCTATGGTTTGTGTTTTTTAGAAGTTGGGAACTTACGCCTGAATGGGACCCTTAAGCAAGGGAGCTCCAAGCACTCGAACATCCCTTAAGCAAGAGAAGTTACAAGCTTCCATTCCCTTTTTATTAGTCAAAGTATTTATTAGTCATTTTTTATGAGTTTTCTTGGTATTTTTTATGGGAGTTTATTCAAGTATTTGTTAGATGATTTAAAGTTGAAAAGGAAAAGAAACTAGCCTAAGTATGAAGGGAATTTCTACCTAATGTTGTCATGGTTTTTACCTAAGGTTAGGAGTAAGAGAAACATGAAAAATTAAAGGTCACAATTAGAAGTCAATAGGTAAGTAACACAATGGTGCAAAAATTGGTATACAAGCTCATAGTAATAAGTCAAAAATGTAGTACAAAATGAACCAAAAATACTACTATTTTTTTATATTGATTTTTATAGGAGAAATTGAATCAAGTCAAGTAAAAGGCTAAAACAAAATAGCCTAAAACTAATATTTTTTATGATTATTTTTTTTTATATGACAAAAAATTGTATTAAAAGTCTAAAATGGATATAAAAAGATTAGAAATTTAATTATTCAAAGAAATGGCAAAAAATCTAATTAAAATCTAAATTTGAAATAATAAAAAAAGGAAACAGGAGGTGCAATCCTGAATTGCAGGGGTGTGAAAAGCAGGGCGCTGGGCCCATAAGGCAAAGCCCAACAGAGTTTGTTTTTTGTTCATGTTTATTCAGCACACCAAAAAGGGTGTGTATGGGCCTCATGGGGGGTGAGGTCTGAATTCGGCCCATAGTGTTATGATCCAGATTAGTTAATGACTATTTCAGACTTTAGTTTTGATTTGATTCAATGTTAATTAAAAGAAAACTAAGCCGAATTAAACCTTAGGCTAAAATTAAGATATCAATTAAACTATATAACAAATCTGATTAATCTCTGCTAATACCCTAATTTCAATTAATCTAATTAAAGCCTAACTTAATTAAATTAAAACAAAAGGGGATTTTAGGGTTTAGACATTGGGACGATTCAGCCTCCTCTCTCAGTACTCTCTCTCGCGAATAACATCCAACGGCGGCCGGGAATCGCCTCCGGCGGAAACCTTCCCTAAACCTCAAATCGAATCCACAACCATCTCCGTCTTCTTACCTTCTCCTCCAAAATCAACTATCTCACACTACAAACCTTCTCGATTCAGTCTACCCCGCTTCCTAGCATCTACCACGAATACTAAACCTAACGGCGACCAAAGCCAAATTACATGAGATTAGGGACGAGTCCGGTTACGATTGCTTAGGGTTTTCGTTCATAGGAACCTGTTCTACACAACGGTATGAAGAAAAGCGGGAATCAGAACTTACCGGAGTCACGAGATGATGCAGATCAAAGACGATGACGTACACGAAATAAACGCGCGTAAGAGGAGGGCTTTAATGTCAGGTAACTTCGATCTTTTCTCGTCTTCGAATCTTCTTCTTCTTCTTTGAATTTGCGACTCTTTCTGAAATTCTGAATGGATTTGCGAGGCGATTGTTGATGTTCTGCGAGCTTGAGATGGAAAGATTGAGGCGTGTTGAAGTTGTTGCTTGAGGGTTGAAGGATGAAGATTGAAGATTGTTCGCTGGGATTGTTGTTCTGGTTGGCGAAGATGAGTTGATGATTCGGTGAAGATGGTTGTGGAGATTGAATGAAGGTGAATGATTGAAGATGAATCGTGGAGGAGATGGAAACAGAGAAACAAATGGTGGAGAAGAGTGTGAAGATGAAGTCGATTGGGAGTGAGGTGAAGATGGTGATGAAGTGAGGTGCTGAATATCAAGCAGAGAGAAGATGATGAATGATCATAGAGGCTGAGAAATGGTGAAGGTGAAAGATGGAGGAGAGAGATTATGGTGGAGAGCTATGGTGAAAAATGGTTGAGGTAGTGATGAAGATGGTGAGAGAATGGAGAATGGGAAGAGCGAAGAGAGGAAGATGAGTGAAAGTGGATGGAGAGTTGATGAAGATGTGAAGATGATTTGTGGAGTGAAAATCTGGAAAAATGGAGAGAGACTCAGGGAAGTGAAGACTCGTGTATATATAGATAAGTCCCTTCTTGCTCTTCTTCAATTCTGTTTCTTCTCTTCTGAAAATCTGTTAGAGGTTTATAACTGAATTGGTTAGAAGTTTGTTAGCTTTCTGTTAGGTTGTTAGGTTAGTTATAGGGAATCAGTTAAAAGTTTGTTATTGGTCTGAGGCGGTTATATTTCTGTTAGAGTGTGTTAGAGGTGTTAACTGAAATCAGAATTCTGTTATCTTTGTAACTGACTTAGGAGGTTAATTGGGAGTTAGTTAGGTTGTGAATAGAGTTCTGTTAAGTTAGGGAATTAGTGTATGGAGGTTAGTTTGTGGAACTGGTTATAAGTGTGCAGGAGATGCTGTTTGGAGCTTATGAATGATTGTTGTTTTTTGTATTGAAACTCTATTATGCTGCTAAAAAACTGTTGTGGGACAGTTAATTGATTTTGTATGAATGGTTATGGCTGAAGGTTAAGAGGAAATTGAATGGGTATGTTATCAGTGTGGCTGCAAGTCGATGGTGCAGGGTAGGTTTTATTTTGCAATTGTGTTTGATTATTGACAGTTAGGAAGAGGGTTTTTTCTTTGTTTGGAATTCTGGCTGTTGGTTTAATGTGAATGTGTATGTATGGGGCTGATAGAGTTTGGCTAAGTTATGTATGTTTTGGAATTTGCTGCTGATTTTGTTGTATGTTGCTGCAGGGGTTCATGTATTGATGCAGGGGATTATAAAGAGGCTGGTAATTAGCTGCAGAAGTAAGCAGGTTCACTGTTGCAAACAGAGAGATCTTCATTTGATCTTGATTCCTCCCGGAGTATGCAGCTCATAGAGACTGATTATTTGTGTAACATTGTAATGGAGCTTGTAATGCTGTGACTTTGTAGTGATTTCATTTTTGTACTTTTTCCCATAAACCATTGTATAATGGTTTATCTTTATTTTTTGTAATAAAAATAACTTGTAATGAATCATGGATTGTGCAACAGCATGGATTGTGATGTCTTTTATTTGTAGAAACTTTGGCCCTTTTTGTAGAAACTTCAAACAAAGCTTTGAATTCCCTCCTTTTTTTTGTATTAAGAATATGACAATGACACGATATCTTCTTAAAATCGAAACAGAACTCGCAACTTATTCTACTTCTTAGCTTCCATGACTTAGCCTCTTAATGCTATCTGAACTTGAATGTGGAATAATAGGCGCCACTTGATATGTAAACTTGGAATGAACAATTGAAAGCATTTGGAATTGAGTTTGAATTACACGGATATCTTTGATAAATAAACCCCGATCCACTTGCAAATTTCGATGGACCTTTAATTCACTTCCATTCGTCAATCTAACTCAAACTTGTGTGTTCAAATCCATGTATTAGAAGTGACGATGCCCTATTCTTGAAGTGATTCATTAGCTCTACGCAAACTCAAGTCAAATCTAGATATGACATCCCATAGATTAATGAAGAAACTCATAAAGCACATTTAGGCTTCCAACCGTGATAGAAATAATTTGCATCCACCTTGAGTAGAGATGAGAGCCTCAAGACAACAACAAACCCTAACTCTTTTGAAGTCCTTGATCCCATGCTAGATTATTGATTAATGATTCATGAGTTGTCTATGACCTAGTAAAGTGCAGATGAATGTGAAATCTTAAGCCAATTAGAAATTAAATCAGGTGGGCAAATTTTGGGGTGCAACAAGCAGTTGTTTCTTTTGCATGGGATTACACCTTGGTTTGCTGACATTGTTAATTTTCTTGTTGCTGGTGTTTTTCCTACAGGTGCATCTAGATCACAGGTTCACAAACTCAAAAGTGATGCCAAATATTATGTTTGGGATGATCCATATCTATGGAAGTTTGGTAGTGATCAGGTAATCAGGAGATGTGTCCTCGACAATGAGATTGAATCTATTTTAAAATTTTCTCATGCATCTCAAGTCGGCGGACATTTCGGTCCTCAAAGGACTGCAAGAAAGGTCCTTGATTCAGGCTTCTATTGGCCAACTATTTTTAAGGACGCTTTTGAGATTTATCGCACTTGTAAAGAGTGCCAGATAGCAGGTACCAACATCACTCGCAAGAGTGAAATGCCTCAACAGCCTATGCTTTTCTGTGAGGTATTTGATGTATGGGGGATCGATTTCATGGGTCCCTTTCCTGTATCATTTGGTTTCCTTTACATTTTGCTTGCTGTTGATTATGTTTCAAAGTGGGTGGAAGCTATCCCCACTAGGACTAATGATTCTAAAGTTGTTGCAGAGTTTGTCAGGTCTAATATCTTTTGTAGGTTTGGAATACCGCGAGCTATCATAAGTGACCAAGGCACTCATTTCTGTAACCGCACCATGGAAGCCTTACTCCGAAAGTATGGAGTTGTGCACAGAGTCTCTACTGCATATCACCCACAGACTAATGGGCAAGCTGAGATCTCCAACAGGGAGATCAAACAGGTTTTAGAGAAAATGGTGCAGCCAAACAGGAAAGACTGAAGCCGTCGTCTAGAAGACGCACTTTGGGCTCAAAGGACAGCTTTCAAGACACCCATTGGGATGTCTCCTTATCGACTTGTTTTTGGTAAGGCATGTCATCTTCCTGTTGAGATAGAACACCGTGCTTTTTGGGCGGTGAAGAGTTGTAATTTGGAGATGCAACAAGCAGGTATTGAAAGAAAACTCCAATTGCAACAGTTGGAAGAGCTTAGATTAGAGGCTTATGAGAGCTCTAGGATTTATAAAGAAAAAACTAAGCACTTCCATGATAAAATGATTTCTAGGAAGGAATTTTCTGTGGGCCAACAGGTTTTACTGTTTAACTCCCGCCTTAAGCTAATGGTTGGGAAACTTCGATCCAAATGGATTGGCCCCTTTGTTGTTACTAATGTTTTCCCTCATGGTGCAGTAGAAATAAAAAGTGCAGGTACTGACAAAGTCTTCAAGGTTAAAGGGCAGCGGCTGAAGTTATTCCATGAAAGTTCGGTGCCTGAAAATGTCAGCATAGAGGAGCTTTCTTTAGAAGCACCTGACTACACTGCAACTTGATCAGGGAGTCCTTCTTTCCTTCTCTCTACTTTATTAGTAATGTCCTTTCATTGAGGACAATGCTTAGTTTAAGTGTGGGGGAGGAAATTATGTGTTTTATTTGTTTTTTTTTTGTTTGTTTAATTTCAATAAAAAATGCATCTTCTTGAAAGTTTTAGGCTACACACTGATTTGAGTCGGGTTTGCGGAGACTTGGGAAAAATTCACAAGATCGGTATCGTTCTAACACCGTAAGTCTCCTGCATATGGAAATTGATTTGAATTTGTTATTATGTTTTAGCCTTAATTTCTCATTCTTTGACAGCTCTTGAGTAGTTTATTTCAGCAGTCGGCACCATCTCTCACACACTTTACGCAGGGAAGCCGATGAATATAAGTGAATGTTCCGAAAAGAAAAAAAAAAAGAGAAAAGAAAAAGAGAATACACCTTCTAAGTTTGGTGACCCTCACTCGGTCACTTAACCCAACGGTTGTGTAATCTTCAAAAAAAAGGGTTTTCAGAACTCTTTGTTAGTTGGTTCAGCGGTTTCTGGTGCTGAACTTGGTAGGGAGGATTTCGGTCCGATCCCCCGCAACTACATCTGAGTAAGCAAAGGGTTATGCCACGCAAGTACCGGAACCCCGTGCAAAAGGATCAGAATCACTAACCGGTTGTCCTGCTATAAGTGTGTGGAGATAACAGGCTTAATGTGATTGCGCCTGAATGAAAAAGAGCAAAAAGGATGAGTAAGTTAGGCTATGGTATAATAATATGATTTGAATTGGTTTGTGTATTTAGGAGCCTTATGTCTGCATATCTGTGGTTAGTGTTCTTACAATGTCCTTAGTGTGCAAGATTAGTACATGTCGATGCAAACTTACCCGAAGAAGATTTGTAGCCTAGGATGAGTAACTGTTGATGTATTTCTGCTTGTTTTTCATTTTGCTCGGAGTGCAAAAGTTCAAGTGTGGGGGAATTTGATCAGTGCATTTTAATGCACGTTCTTCCATGTTTGTACTCAAGTATTTCTTCGGTTTGTTTTATTTATTTTTATGTTTTAATATGTTTTTATATTTTATTTTATTTTTGCACTTATTTGTTTTTCGTATTAATTTTTCAGCAATAATAGTCAGCACGAAAACGATCATATCTGGAGTTCCAGGAGTCCGATTGAGGCGTTCTAATAATCGCCGGAAAGCTAAGAGAAAGAGCTGCAATTCTTATGTTTGAGTCAAAGTCAGAATCGGACTGTAGAAGGGCCATAATATGCGTTGAAGTTGCTGCACTAGCTTTAGTTAAGTTTCGGGTTAATTGGCTTTGGGCCTGGGTCGTATGTTTGACCCAGTTGGATTGTAAAACGGGTTGTGGCTTTGACTTAGGTTAGGCAGCCGCGGTTACTGTTCATCTATCACTATTCACGAAAATATTTTGAAGCTTTGGTACGATCGTGTAATGGAGAACTAATCCGAAGGTGAAATCTGCCGGAGTCGAGTTCCAAATACTTTGAGGTTTTTTTATCAATTCCAATTAAATTATTCATTCCTTTCAATATCGTGCTCTATGTCTTGTTTGCTTAATTCAAGTTCCATAGAATATATATTGATTTGATTCGATGATTGTTCTTCCTATAATTTAATCGCGTTTGCTTTATCCGCGCAATTGTGTTTGCTTAATTCACAATACTTTAATCTGTTTGCTTAATCCGGACATTAGGAATTTATAATCTTGTAGTATGAATTGCGCTTGTTAATTCGAAATTACAATCGAATAGGAATTGAAATCATTTAGGGACTGGAATTATATTGACCGATGATAAGTTGGATGTCGAACCGGCAGATTAACCTGTTTTAATCACTTATTTCAAAACAGCTTATTTTCAGAATCACTTATTTTAAGCACTTTTTTTGTTTAATCGAAACCAAACCACCCCCCCCCCCAAATTCGACTTTGCTTTTAGTTAATAAAATCAAGCATCCTTGCGATACGACTCGAGCCATTGTCGCTATACTACGTTTTGAAAACTACTCGTTTTGACCCGCGAGCGACAGCGGATCAGTGGACCCAATTTAATATTGGCCGACTAAAATCATTTCTATCATTTGTGCACACATTATTTTTCATTTTTAATAGGTTTTTATTATTTTGTGTAAATACAACTAACAAATTAATTCGTATTTTAGCATTTTATATATATATTTTTTCAAAATATAGGGGTTTATTTGAGTTCATTATAAATTGTTAAATTAAAACTCTTGATAAATTATTAGTTTAATATATCAATTTAATTGATTATTTAATTAATTCTTTCTTTTAATTAAACTAACTTAGTCTAATTTATCATTTATTAACATAAATATTATTCTAATTATTATTATTCAATATTATTTTACTAATTCAATATTATTATCTAATTACTATTATTATTTAACTAATATTATTATTATTACACTAATTATTATTATTATTTTATTATTACTAATTTCTAAAATGACAAAATTTGGGCTTTTTCCTTTTGTGGGTTTTAACCTAATTTTTTAACACAATAAATAGGACTTTTGACAATCCTATCAGAGAACTTTCAATTTCACGTACTTTTTTTGACAAAATTCACACACCCAAAAACTACGCTTTTCACACAACTACGTTTTCTACGATTTTTCTCTTCTCCCTTTGAGGGTTTGTCTTGAACATCCCTAATCTGTTGTTGTCGATTAACTGACAACGGCCGACAAACCCTTTCCCCCTTTCAAACACAATTTTCAAACCACTCAAATGCGATTTCAAACCATTCATACTCAATCACAAACTCAAAGCTTACGGCCGATGATTACCTATGAGGCCTCCCCTAAAAAAGGGTTTCTGGCCATTGTTGTCTCGATCTGACAATGGTCGGCTCCCCTAAAAAAGGGGTTTCTGACCACCCATCAAAACCTTTGGGTTTTACCCTTTTGACCAATGATGATAACTGAGGCCTCCCCTCTTTTTTTAAAATGCTTTTTTCTTCGTTTAATACATGTTTTAGCTAATGATTTCGTATGCTCTAAAAAATATTCATTGATTTCTATGAGGCTCCTTTTTTAAAAACCTTGTTTTGGCCAATGATGATGCATTGAGGCCTATTATTTTTATTACAATTTTGTTTATATGCCTTTTGGTATTCGGTTATTGTTGTCTCGATCTGACAATGGCTTTATCAAAACTGAGATTTACCCTTTTGGGCAAAGGCTAACTTTTTAAAATTTATTAGTGAACAATTGTCAAACCTTTTTTTATAAAACCTAAACCTAAAGATTAAATGGGTCTTGTAATACGGTGAACTGACTTTATCGAAATGGCAGATAGCATGAGTCGCCACCGACTTTTATTTTATCCAAATGTCAGAAAGGCTAAAAGAACAGAAAAACCCCTTTTTTAAAGAAACAAGGTTCGGGGGGTAATTTATGCAAAAGGGAAGGTGTAAGGCACCCTTTGCATCCATGGTTTTCCATGGGCTCGTAATTGCTTTGCTCTTTGAAAGAAATGTAGAAGAAGAAGAAACAAGGACTTTAGCTCGTAAATGAGCGTAGCCTTTTTGAAGGTTTATGAAAAAGTGTAAGAAAAAGATTTAAACCAGAGCAAAACAATTAGGGGCAATTACCTGGTTAGATGAAAAATGTTCTTTTTAGCCTTTCAGGGCTATCCCTACCATAATAGGGTAAGGAAGTCCTTTGATTTAGAGGTTGAAGGGTCGTCAAATTATCGTTCGCCGAAGACTGTCCCTAGCCATAGTGGGGCAGGTAGTCTAAGGGAAGGATCAGAATAGCCATTTTTCGTTTAGGCAACCAGAGGATACCTCAGCCCTTCGTAGGCAACTTCCGAGGAACGAGATCATATTTAGTGTATCGAAGGCAGCATCATTAGGGACTTATGATCTTTGCATTAGTCGAGGCAACATGGCTGAGGTATCCTCGTATTCGAGGGACACAGCTATTATGCAAGAAAACACAAGGCAACAAGGCAACAGGCAACACGCAACAAGAGGGGTACCATAAAAGGGTGCGTGGGTGCAACAATCATGTGATCAAATTCAGTTATATTATCTTGTAATTAAGTGATTCTAATTGGATTAACAGGCTTGCACTCCCTAAGATTACTAACCATACAATAATATATCACAATGTTAAATGCCTTCAAGGCCAAACAATACAACCTCAAAGCAGTTACAAAAATATGGGGAAGGGAAAAAGAAACCAGTGGATCTGACTCAAGTAATAATATAAAATAAATGAGGTCAAGATTTAGGGTTACCGACTATTGAGCTTTGGCGGTTGGCCAACCCTGAAATTTGGGAAAAGAGAAAACAAATACGAAGAGGTGAGTGTATGGACAATTCATTTGCCAAAAAGGTAAAAAATAAATAAAAAGGAAGAATAATTAAATTAACTTAAAGGCAAAATAAAAGAAGTTGAATCGAGACTTAGCTTTGATCTGATATGGTTGGTAGTCGGAGGTAGCCTCGAGGTTAACCCTGAAAAATGGGCAAAAATAGGCAAAATACGTGAGTGCAAAAGAGTCCATTGACTTTCGAGGTTTTAACCTTAATAACAATTTTATAATGCAAATAAATATTTAAAGGAAAATAAAGTCAGGACTTAGCTTTGTAAAAGGTGTGGCGCGTAATCGGGAGTCATCTGATAATTACCCTGAAAAAGGAATGCACAAAAAATATTTTTTAGTGTACAGTTAATTCTCGCAAACATTAAATCGGGCAGAAATTAAATAATAAAAAAAATCAGATTTAATTAATTATTGGTTTTTCAATCTAATTAATTAAATCAATCAAAATAAAATGTGGATTTTAAAATGTCAAAACATATTTTTAATTGATTATTCAAAATTAATTTATTAATTTAAAACAATTTAAACAATTTTTAAATTATTTTATAACAAATAAAATAAATCGAATAATCGGTAATTGAAAATAAATAAAAAAAAAGAGTTTTTTATAATTTTGTAAGAAAAAGAATTTTTATATTATATATATATATATGTATTGATAATAATAAAAAGGGTTATGTAATAAAAAAGAAAAAAAATTAGAAAATTCTTAGCTTTTGATTGTATGTGGCGCATCCCTGGAGATGTATGATGGACTTGCGCCTTGAAGGACGTCGGATCTGGGATTAATGAGATCGGAGGGATGCGTGTTGAGGGCGTACCACAAGAGCGTGCATCTTGAAGCACAGGATCCCTGGATTTGAAAACTAAAGCTGCGCGCGCGTACCAACCATTGAGGACGTGCCACGAGGTCGTCCCTGACCTGGCTCCGTCGTCTAAAGTCTGATAAAGACTTTTAGTGACGGTTTGAAAGCGTCACTACAAACCCCCTCTTACGAATACAGTCAAACCACCATGGAAATGCTTCGCGACATGATGAATGAGAGCGTCTCATCCTCACGATCACAATGGTACCTACAATTGCTTATAATTTTCCCTAAAACAAAAAGCCCTAATTTGAGGTCTCAAACCCCATTCATGGCAGATTCCTCATACAGTCATATAAACGCAATTACTCTTCCAGAAACGATCAAAACATCATAACAAACAAAAATATGGAATCTAATTCTCTGAATGATGCATGATTGAATGAAATCGAACCAAAAAGGATAACGACTTACCTCGGGCGATTGGAGGATTTTCTAGAGGTGTTGTTCGCGTGTGTGTATCTCAAAAGCTTCAAAAACCTTCAAGGATCGTATTGGAGTCTCCAAACCTTCTTGAATTGCCCTCTAAACTCGAAACCGAATTCCAAAAATTCTTGAGTTTTTTGGAAACTAGCTTGGTGTTCTTGATCCTGCAAAACGTGAAACCTTGCATCTAGATTTGTTTGTGTACTTATAGAGGTTGTATTAGGGTAACAAACTTGTGTCAAATCTCCCTAGAATCCAAGATTGAAATTTGATTGAAATTGAATATGGATTTTGATATTTTCTTTCTAGTTATGGCTAAGATTGTTTCAATCACTCCAATTCTCTTTTGCACGAATTTTATATAATTATAGGACATTATTGATGATTGAATTGATTGAAAAATATAATTAAATCAAATCTTTTCAAATTTCTTTGATTTACTTGATTTAAATTATATTTTTAATGAATAGAAATTCAATAAAAATCAAATAATTGTTAGAAATTCGTGGCATTGGTCTTAGATCTTCTAGATGACTTGGGGAGCAAGATTGGGCCATAAAAACTTGGGCTCCTTTGCAAAAGAAATCAATTTGAGGCCTTTTATTTCACATTTTCCCTCTCAAATTTGTCCAACTTTGAGAAGTCCTATCTCCCTCAATTTTTGAGGTATGGAGGAGTTCTAGGTCTTTTTAGAAACCTTGAAGAGTCCTCTAACCAGTGTTTTGGGTCTCATATCAAAATAATTTTCCATTCTCCTTGTGTGCTCTTTTGAAAAAGATGACTTTTGGTTGACTTTTGAAAAAGGACCTATAATGTTTTGATCCATATCTCTCAAATGAAGCATTTTTAGACTTGGCATGTGAGAGACAAAATTGTAGAGAATCCAATTTCCTTCAAAATGAGCTTTGGATGGAAAATTTCTGATGTTCCATGTAGGAGTTATGGCTGGTCAAAGTTTAGTTGACTTTCTCCTACGAAAACCCTAATTTAGAATATTTTGGAATTGTTGATTTATGATCTTCCCTTGATGAACCATGATCAATTCTTGATAAAATGGTGAATGATACTTCATAATAAGGATGTTGACAAAAAATCAAGAGTTTTGACTATACTTTGACCACAGTTGACTTTTAGGTCAACCAAGTCGACTGTTGACTTTCTGAGCAATTGAGAGATCAATATTTTGAATTGAGACCTGAAATTTGTCATGGAGATAATGTGGGTATCATAGACCATATGGGATGCTTTGGAGCCTTTGGTTCATTGATTTTCCTTCAGAACAACAAAACCCTAAATCTTTGAGCCTTGTTTAGGAGAGGGTGTCTTTGAGCTTTGTACCTTGATTTGAATTTGAACAAGAGAAATAGTATGGGAAAATTTTGGGGTATGATAGGTCTCCTTGAGTACAAGGGAGGCAAAGGGTGCCTAACACCTTCCCTTTGCCTAATTAACCTACTTACCCAAAATCTCTATTTTTTAAGGGTTTCTCACTTGCCCAAATAAAGTGGGTGGCGACTCGTTTTAACGTAAATTTTTAGGCAGGTTGCTACAGATATAACCGTAATTGACCCCTTCAGAGTTCTGACCTTCACTCGATCTTCTAAGAGGATTTCCATATTGACCGCGGCCACTATCTTATCGAGCTTCTGACCTTCACTCGTTCTCTCAAGGAACACTCAACATACAGATGTTCTAACTTTTGTTCTCAGAACACTTATTCTTTTGCCGAGCTTTCTTAGATCATAAGCCCAATTTTTAGAAGTTTAATATTTCTTTAGCTTAAACATGAGCTTTTGAGAAGTTATGTGCTAAAAAAATTAATTACATTTCCTAGCATCTTCTAACTTCTTGATCATATAATCATCTGATGTTCTGACTCAAGGAAGTCATATTTGAGTTTCTCCATTCAGGATTTTTAATATACTTTTGTATACAGTTCTTTCGTATAATAAGTCAACCATCTTCACTCTTTACTTAAATAAGTTCCCAATGAGATTTTCATAAGAAAGTCAAGGGTGGACTAATCCGTTTCTTGAAAACATCTCACACTCACTAAGAACTCATCTTTAGCAAACAAGATAAGTTCTTCTAATCATACTCTTAAGATAAGCATTTAACATATATTACTTCTTTTCTGATGAACCTGTCTTGTCAGCTGATTTTTCAATTTTCTACCAAATTCAAGGAAAAAGAATTTTGTTGATAAATTTTTCATTTTTCAACGAATCAGTGACTGACTCAAGATAATTCTTCCAGTTATAATTGTAGCGGTGAAATTGGTGAGACTAAAGTCATGGGAAAGACTTAGCTCATTTGTTCAAAACTGAGTCGCCACCGTGCTTTATTGTTTCCAAAAGGAATGGGAGAAAGAGCGAATAAAACCCATATAAGATTTTAAAATAAAAACTAATAAACTTATCAGAGATTTGGGTAAAGGGGTTTGTTTTACAAGGGGAAGGTTTTAAGCCCCCCTCATATCCATGGTATCACATGGGAACCTCTTTGAAAATGTTATTGTTTTTGTGTACATTTAGTTGAAAAAAGCATATGTGAACTTGTTTAAAAGGAGTGTGGGGATGGGAAAATAAGTTTTTGAAAGTGAGCTCGATAAGACATCCCATCTTAGGCCTACATACCCCTTTAACAATAGGAAAGTAAGAGCTTTTGTAGTTCCTCTTAAAAGAAAAATAAAAGGGGGCCAAAGTGGCCAAAATATTTTTGGGTGTTGAGCTTTAACAATACTCAATGGGTTTTACAAAGGGTTAAGCTTTAACAATACTTAACAAGTTGAAAATGCAAAAGGACCAAGCTTTAACAGTACAAGGTCAATGGACTAAGAGTAGTTTCATCGGGAATAATTCTTCTCTTAGTACCAAGGTTTCAAAATAAAAGGTTGGTTGTGCTTTAGCAATACAAAACCAAGGGTGGGTTTAAAAATGTTGAGCTTTAACAATACAAAACCATTTTTAAATAAGAAAAGGTTAAACTTTAACAATACAAAACCATTTGTAAACAAGTGAAAAGCTTTAACAATATTTTAACACAAAATAAAAGAGATTTAGAAAAGAGTTTGAGTACCTTGACAATTTTAGTCAATATCATTCTCATTCCTTTGGATTTTCAACAAACAACTTAAGCAATCAATTAATGGATACCTCAAGTGTGAGTGTGATAACATGTGTCACAAAAGACAAACAAGTAAGTATGATAATCATCAATGATAATGAACAAGGATGTTTATACCTTTGAATGGATTCATATGTGAATAAATGATGGATGATGAATATGAAACTCATGCATATGGGGTTAGTTTAACAATATATATATATATATATATATATATATATATATATATATATATATATATATATATATATATATATATATATATATATATATATATATATATATATATACAATGATAATACTATAAACAAGTTATAAATATACAAGGATAGAATTATAAACAAGTATGCACAAGTACCTAAACAAGGATAAATCAAAGCAACAAGTTATATTAACATGACATTGCTAGAAATCAAAGGAATTTCCAATTTGGGTCTTGAATTTAGGGTTTTCAAGACAAAAGTTTCGCATTCTAATCATGCTTTAGTAATTTGAAAAAGAATAAAGTCTAATTAATTTATGGTATGAATAACAAAAGACAAAGACATTCTAATGGCATGACATTAATATCGACATTTTATCAAAAGATTATATTAACAAGTATTAAAAATTTATGCAAGTTAATTTAAAGAAAACATATTTTTTAATGATTTTTGAAGATATTAAATATAAATGTATAAATATTAATCATTTACTAAGCATAAAACAATTTGAATCAAACATGTTCATGGTATTAATCTTCACTTGAACATGGTATAAACCCCAAAGAAACTAAAGTCATACTCAAGTAAGCAAGTTAATTATGGTATCATGGTATCAAGAGTTTATCGAGAAATTAGACCACCCAAACTTCCAATAAGACCTAAATGATTTAAACAACAAACATATTTTTGGTTTTTTATTTAATGCATAAGATAAAATAAAGTTAAGACTTGATTAAATAAATAAAATATTTTTGGATCTTTATTGTATTAAAATTAAAATTAAAATTAAGAGTTTTGGCTTAATTTGGCACAAAAATGGTTTGAAACTCAAAATTCACAAGTTTATGCAAAGTGAAATTTTGGAGCTTTCAAGTGAGGGAGTGACTTTGGAAATTTGTGTGTGTTTGAAACAAGAGACAATGGCCTCTATTTATAGGGAAGATTTGTGGTTTGTGGAGGGAAAAATATAATAAAAAAGTGTACCAAATTCAATTGGTGTTAGGTTATTTTTTGTGAAGAAAAGCAGAAGTTATGGTTCCAAGATTTTTTGCAAGCTTTATTCATGAATAATAGGGTGGCTCCTATACTATTAGATGGCTACTTGTTGGTTTTGTTATGTTTCAATGGGCTCAATGCATAAAGTTTTGTGAT
Source organism: Vicia villosa (assembly GCF_029867415.1). Taxonomy (NCBI): domain Eukaryota; kingdom Viridiplantae; phylum Streptophyta; class Magnoliopsida; order Fabales; family Fabaceae; genus Vicia; species Vicia villosa. Next base: position 44,301 of record NW_026705623.1, on the reverse strand, counting down.
TAAAGGGACTTTTCCAAAATGACAATGGTGCCTTTAGTACAAAAATGGAATGATTTAATGGACAAACACTTAACCATTTGGATAATGCTTCAATTAATGGTTTAAAGATTAAATTATGGAGATATTTAGAAGTAATATAGGCTACAAAAAAGATTTGTAGAAAAATGGTTTGAGTTTTGCAACTTGGTTGATCATGGAAAAAAACCACTTCATGGTGCCATTTTCATAAATTTATATCTCCTAGCTCACAAATGATATGGAGGAGTTCTAGTAAATTTTGGAAAGCCCTAAACATCCTCTACAACTTTGGTGTATAGTGTTTTCTTAAATTCTCAAAGGAACTTCATGGAAAATGGTCTCAAAGTTAGGCATAAACATGCATTTTCTTCTATAATGACAAATACAACTAATAAAAAAAATAAGTTAGTATAAATGATAAAAATGATACAAATAAAAGAATAAAATGAAATCAATAAGAAAATATTTTTATTTTAATTTTTTCTAAATAAAAAACAGGACTGGAAATAACGAAAAACGATAAAAAATGGACTCCTAATTAATCGAAAAAAAGAAAATGAATATATTAAAATAAACTACATGTAACAAAGATTAATAAAAAAGACTGCAAATGATCAAAATCGAATATTAAAATACCCGATTAAACAGACACTGACAATAAAAAAATGACTGCAAAATGCACCGAAAAATAAAGCAAGCACACAAACGTGATCTACGCGAAACGTAGATTCATAAAGCAGACAATTGAAGATCAAAACTCGAAATATTTTGCTTTCTAATTTTCGCACAATGTCGAATCTACCGGTCTACCTGTAGAATGTGAGATATTGGATCGAACTCTAGTATTGTCGAAGGGTAGCTTCTTGGTTCGACAGGATTAAGCATGAAGTCGAAGATTGTTCACATGCTTGTGTCGAAGATGCTAGGGTTGTTAGCATGTTAAAATTAGGTTTTAGTGTTTAAATCCTAATTTGTTAAGTTAGTTTGTTTATTAAGTTGGCTTGTGTAATGGGCCTTGTGGAAAAAGCCCATTAGTTAGTATGTTAGGTTTTATTATAAATAGCATACTAGTCTCTCATCATTGCTAAGCTGCAAATCCTAATTTAGGGTGAGAGAGGTTATTTGTTATTCTTGTAAACTTGTAATCTTGTTTTAAGAGAAAGTAAAAGAATAGCAGTTATAACCAATTCTTGTGTTCCTCTTCTTCCTTGTCCTTTATTCTTCCTTGTTTTATACTTTATTCGTGGCATTGAATTCACAACAAATTGGTGCGGTGAGCGTGGAGAAGATGCCTTCAACAAAGTATGAGATTGAAAAGTTCACCGGAGTGAATGATTTCGGTCTGTGGCGCTTGAACATGAAAGCCCTACTGGTTCAGCAGGGTTGTTTGGAAGCGTTGAAGGGAGAGGCAGCCATGAATGCAGAATTGACGGCAGCGGAGAAGACGAATATGATCGAGAAAGCACACAGCGCAATTTTGTTGAGCCTTGGTGATAAGGTTCTCCGGCAGGTATCAAAGGAGACGACGGCATCAGGGTTATGGGTGAAACTTGAAAGTTTGTATATGACCAAATCGCTGGTAAATCGACTCTACCTGAAGCAAGATTTGTATTCGTTCAAGATGATTGAAGACAAAGTATTGGCTGAGCAGTTGGATATGTTCAACAAGTTGATTCTTGATCTTGAAAATATTGATGTGAAGATCGATGATGAAGATCAAGCGCTATTACTATTGTGTTCTCTGCCTCGATCACATGCTCACTTCAAAGAAACTCTCTTGTATGGAAGGGAGTCCCTGACGTTTGAAGAAGTTCAATCAGCCTTGTACTCTAAGGACTTGAATGAACGAAAGGAGCATAAACCTTCGACTGTTGGCGAAGGTTTGGCCGTTAAAGGAATACTCTTACGAAAGGATGGTAAGTTCGACAAGAAGAAAGGCAAAAGCCAGTCGAAGACTTACAGTGGAGAAGCATCTGGCATTCGATGCTACCATTGTAAGAAGGAGGGTCACACAAGAAAGGTGTGCCCTGAACGCTTGAAATATCATGGAGGTAAGGATAATGGCAACGCTGCCATTGTTCAAGATGATTTCGAATCATCTGATGTTCTTGTGGTTTCAAGCAGTGACTCTAATAAGGAGTGGATTATGGATTCAGGTTGCACTTGGCACATGACTCCAAACAAAGACTTGTTCGAGGAATTATGTGATCAAGATGGTGGATCAGTATTGCTGGGAAACAACAAGGCTTGCAAGATTGCAGGTGTTGGATCTGTGAGATTCAAGCTCCATGATGAGTCAATAAGGTTGTTGACTGAAGTCAGGTATGTTCCTGATTTGAAGAGAAATCTGCTTTCTCTTGGTGAATTCGACAAGAAAGGATATGTTTTCCAAGGAGAGAAAAGTATCCTAAGAGTCATGAAGGGCTCGAAGGAAGTCTTGAGAGGCGTGAAGAAACAAGGCTTGTATACCCTTGAGGCTGAAGTTGTAAGTGGTTCGAAAAATGTTGCATCCACGAAACCTTTGTCGAAAACAGAAATCTGGCACATGAGATTGGGCCATGTCAGTGAAAGGGGTCTGGTCGAATTAGGGAAACAAAATCTGCTTGGTGGAGACAAAGTCGAAAAGCTGAAGTTTTGTGAACCCTGTGTACTTGGAAAATCTTGCAGAGTGAAGTTCAACAAAGGCAAACAAAGAACACATGGATCCCTTGATTACATCCATGCTGATCTTTGGGGGCCTGCAAGGTGTCCATCACATTCAGGAGCAAGGTATTTTCTATCCATAGTAGATGATTATTCCAGAAAATTATGGGTATTCATCCAGAAGACTAAGGATGAAACTTTTGAGAATTTCAAAAGTTGGAAGACTCTGGTTGAAAATCAGATTGGCAGAAAGGTCAAGAGGTTGAGAACCGACAATGGCCTTGAATTTTGCAATGAGGCATTCGACAGTTTTTGTGCTGCCTCTGGTATTGCAAGGCATAGAACTACTGCAGGTACTCCACAGCAAAATGGTTTGGCTGAAAGGTTTAATCGAACTATTTTGGAGAGAGTCAGATGCATGTTGACTAATGCGGGGTTAACAAAGGTGTTCTGGGCTGAGGCTGTTTCGACAGCAACATATCTGATAAACAGATGTCCTTCGACAGCGTTAGATATGAAGACACCTGAAGAAGTTTGGTCGGGACATCCACCAGATCTCGACAAACTAAGAGTATTTGGCTGCGTAGCCTATGCTCACATTAGGCAAGACAAGGTCGAACCTAGAGCTCTGAAATGCATGTTCATGGGATACCCTGAAGGAGTCAAAGCTTATAGGCTATGGTGCCTAGAGTCAGGTTACAGGAGGTGTATCACCACTCGAGATGTAGTTTTCAATGAAGCTGAAATGGCTTTTAAGAAAACTGATGATGTTGGTCGAAGTACAGAAACATCTGACGAAAAGCTGGAACAGGTAGAGATTCCTGTTGAGGTGGAGCATGTTGATACTGAATTGCATATCCCAGATGAAGTCGAAGAAGAAGCAGAAGATGCTGAAGTTGAGGAAACTGACGATGACTACCTATTGTCGAGAGATAGGTCGAGAAGAGTCATCAAGCCACCTCAGAGACTTGGATATGCAGATCTTATAGCTTATGCCTTAATCTCTGCAAGTGAGGTTCTAGACGAAGAACCCAGAGACTATAAGGAAGTTATGAGGAGTCGAAATAAGACTCAATGGCTGAAGGCCATGGATGATGAGATGAAATCTCTTCATGATAATCATACTTGGGAACTGATCAAGAAACCTGTTGGGGCAAGGTTAGTCAGCTGTAAATGGATTTTCAAAGTTAAGGAAGGAATTGAAGGAGTGACGTCGAAAAGATACAAGGCAAGGTTAGTTGCAAGGGGTTTCACTCAGAAAGAAGGTGTCGACTTCAATGATGTGTTTTCTCCTGTTGTGAAGCATAGGTCCATTCGAATGTTGCTTGCCATGGTGGCACAGTTCGATCTTGAACTGGAACAGATGGATGTGAAGACTGCGTTATTGTATGGTGATCTAGATGAAACGATCCTGATGAGGCAACCTGAAGGGTATGCCGAAAAAGGGAAGGAAGATTATGTGTGCAAGTTAAAGAGATCTTTGTATGGGCTGAAACAATCTCCTCGACAGTGGAATAGGAGATTCGACAAGTTCATGGCACGCATAAGTTTCATTAGAAGTCAGTTCGACCACTGCGTTTACTTCAGATTTCGACCTGGTAATTCATTTGTTATTTTGTTGCTTTATGTGGATGATATTCTCATAGCAAGCAACAATGTTGAAGATGTGACGAGGGTGAAGGCTGAACTCAATAAGGAGTTCGATATGAAGGATCTGGGAGCTGCTTCCAGGATTCTTGGAATTGACATTCGAAGAGATAGAAAGAAGTCGAAGTTATGCTTATCTCAAAAGGCATATCTACGGAAGATTCTTGAAAAGTTTGGTATGTCGAATTCGAAGCCAGTTGTGACTCCAACAAACCCTCAATTCAAGCTGAGTATTGATCAGTGTCCCAGTACTGATGTCGAAAGAGCCTATATGAATAGCATTCCGTATGCTAATATAGTTGGTTCTTTGATGTATGCTATGGTTTGTACTAGACCCGACATAGCTTACGCAGTCAGTCTTGTAAGCAGGTACATGGCGAATCCTGGAAAGGCTCACTGGCAAGCATTGAAGTGGATTTTAAGGTACATAAATGGGTCTCTGAATAGAGTCCTAATTTATGGTGGAGCCTTGGGTGAAGATAGTAAAGCAGTAATAGAAGGATATGTCGACTCTGATTATGCAGGTTGTATGGATTCCAGAAAATCTATTTCTGGATATGTTTTCACTATGTTTGGCACTGCAATTAGTTGGAAAGCAACACTTCAGAAGGTTGTTGCTCTATCAACCACTGAAGCGGAGTATATTTCCCTAACTGAAGCTGTGAAAGAAGCATTGTGGCTTGAAGGTTTTGCGAAGGAGCTAAAACTTCAAGGTCGAGGTATCACTGTTAAATGTGATAGTCAAAGTGCAATACACCTGTCGAAGAATTCAGCCTATCATGAGCGAACTAAGCACATTGATGTGAGGCTGCATTTCGTCAGAGGAGTAATCGAGCGTGGAGAAGTCCAAGTGCTGAAGGTTTCGACTGAAGACAATGCTGCTGATATGATCACCAAGACATTGTCGAGTTGCAAGTTTTTCCACTGTATGCAGTTGATAAAGTTGCATGAAGAAAGATAGTTTGTTCCTTGACGTTGTAGAGTTAGGTCCAAGGTGGAGATTTGTGAGATATTGGATCGAACTCTAGTATTGTCGAAGGGTAGCTTCTTGGTTCGACAGGATTAAGCATGAAGTCGAAGATTGTTCACATGCTTGTGTCGAAGATGCTAGGGTTGTTAGCATGTTAAAATTAGGTTTTAGTGTTTAAATCCTAATTTGTTAAGTTAGCTTGTTTATTAAGTTGGCTTGTGTAATGGGCCTTGTGGAAAAAGCCCATTAGTTAGTATGTTAGGTTTTATTATAAATAGCATACTAGTCTCTCATCATTGCTAAGCTGCAAATCCTAATTTAGGGTGAGAGAGGTTATTTGTTATTCTTGTAAACTTGTAATCTTGTTTTAAGAGAAAGTAAAAGAATAGCAGTTATAACCAATTCTTGTGTTCCTCTTCTTCCTTGTCCTTTATTCTTCCTTGTTTTATACTTTATTCGTGGCATTGAATTCACAACATAGAATCAAATTTTTTTTCAAAGGCAGTAAAATAATTCAAAAAGACGCTTGAGGCGCTAAAAATGCATGAAATGCAATGAAATGTGATTTTCGATTATTTTTTACTTTCAAACGATGCAAAGGTAAATTTTTGAATTAGATGGGATCTTAGGGTCAAAAATTGGGGTGCAACAATAATTTAGTACTCAATCATCATCTTCTAATATGAGACTGAAATTACAAGTGGAGTGGTTGTCACCTAGAGTATTTCTTCATACAACATTTGGATCTTTATCTGACACTGTTAGGTGTTTGATAAGGACTCAACCTCTTTATAATACTCAGAACCGGAGCTCTGATACCAATTGAAGGTATGAAGAAAACACAAGAAAATGGGGGGGGGGGGTTTGAATTAGGTTTTCACTCTTTGATAAATTCTCGCTTCTTAACATGATTATGTTAAGTGTTACTCTCTAAACTATTGTGGAAGCATAAATAGAAGAGTAAAGCATAAGAGTAAATAACACATGATATATCCTGGTTCACTTGAGAGATTCTCAAGCTAATCCATTCCATCCTTTCGAGGTGATTTCTCTTTGAACTCAAGGTCTAAATCCACTATAACCAAACTGATTACACTTGCATGGGAAACTGCCGATGACTAACCTTGCACAAGCTACCGCGAGTGACTAACTACAATTCACGGGCAACAGCCGGTGACTAATAACCTTGCACAGGAAACCCCTGTGACTAACACCTGCACAAGCAACCGCTAGTGACCAACCAACAATGACATGTTCAGTGATCTGACTAAAAAAGATATAACATTCATTGACCCCTTTAGAGTTCTGGCCTTCACTCGGTTTTCTAAGAGGATTTCCACAATGACCGCAGCCACTGTCTTATCGAGCTTTTGACCTTCACTCGGTCTCTCAAGGAACACTCAACATTCAGTTTATTAACTTTGTGTTTACAATTAGAGCTTCTACACAAGCAAGAGTAAACTCAATTAAGTACATCAGAAGATCCTAATACATACTAAGAATTTTACATTGTATTGTAGCTTGATGTATGGTCTTCATTTTTTCAAGTAGCTTCTTCACAGACCACAGTCCAAAGCACTTGAATTTCTTACGTCTTCTTCTTCATAAGTTTCTGACAGCTTTGTTGATCTTGAATTATCGGAAGGAAGAACGTCTTTATCTTGACTCTTTTGAGAATAGTCTGGACAACATCCCTTGTTCTCATTTCTTCAATGATCATCTCATAGCACAATATTCATATTGTGGATTTCTAATTGAGAAGTTGTATGATCATCTTCATACTCAACAACATGATGCAAAAGCCATTGAAGGCAATTATTCTTGTTGCAGTTATGATGGTTGAAGGTTTGGATATGTTCTAATAATTACAACACCAACAACATTTCAAAGTAAGTGATCTTCTTCTTATATAGCCAAGGAAAATAGAGTCGTTGAAGAATAGTCGTTGAGAAACAACTGGCTATAGAAAGAGAGTCGCTACACATTGATTTGGAATAGTACTGCCATGTCTGTCCTTTTCAATACTTCAAACTAATGGATAGATAGTGAAATAAAGCTTATACGTACTGTGTACTTATCATTGCTAACGATAACATTTGTTTTCTCAATTTCAAAGGCTTCTGATGATAGATGTTTGAAGCATGAGTAAAGTCTTAACACTTGATCTTTCTAATAATCAGGTCTTAAATTTCTCAGAACTTGTTTGCTAAGAACCTTGTCTTCAAAACCTCAGCCCTTTTCTTTGAAACTTTAATCTTCAGAACTTCAAGTCTTCAGAGTCTTCAGAACTGCATCTTCAGAGTCTTCAGCACTTGGTCTTCAGAATTCTTTGTTTTAGAACCAGATCTTCAAAACTTTAATCTTCATAACCTTTAGTCTTCAGAATCACAACACTTGTTCCTTCAGAGGATTATTCGTTCAGAATATCCGCTAGCTTCTGAAATAGAACCACTTCTCAGATATAATCCATAGGATCATTGCAACAGCAATATCATATGTCCTTAGATCTTTCCGATTATGATCAAATATAGAAGCATACTTGCTTCTCCAAAATGTTTACGGCTTGTGTTACACATAGTAACTCGCATATGATCTTCAGTACTCGTCTTGATAGTGTTTGTTTGATCTGATTATTTTGATAAATATGATCTTGCACCGAAACAAACATCAGAATGTAAAATAGTTTTTCACAAATACTTCATTGTTATCATCAAAACTCGAAGATATATTGCAGAACCAAATCTTGTTCTTACACTTTCTCTGTCCCCAACGAGGCTTTACCTCCATAGAAGATATTAAGTGACGGTTGGTTGAACACCTGATTATGTCCCGCTGTTGTCATCCCCAATATTGTCATCTCTATATGTCTGTTTCGTTAGCATATGCATAATATTCGTTCACCCATTCACATTTTCTCTACATACATGCACATTGTTTGCATCCTTTTGATATGAGAAATTTATTATTATTCCCCAAGTGATATCTTTACTCCCTTCATTTAAGCGTCAACTTTAGGCAGAAATACCTATATCCTTGTGTTTCCCCAAAGAGTTTGTTTCTCATGGAAAGATTTTTGTTCAGCTTATTCATTTGTCTTATGATAGAATGAAACCCCATTTTGAGCTTAGTCCTCAATAGGAAGTGTCTTGTTTGGATGTCTCTCTCCAACTTCATCTTGGATTGAACTTTGTCTCCATCAGATATGATTATTTGGATAAGCGAATCCTGGATTGAAAATGCATTTATTTTTCATAGCTGAACACTTGGTCTCCTCAAAGAGAGCCTGATTATGGTTCCCTATAAAGTCAAGTTACTTTCAGATTTATTACCCGACAACAAGTGATGGTCTCTTTATTTGAGAAACTTGTATGTCCCAGATTTCCTTCTTAAAAAGAAGATGGCAGTCTCTAAAGAGCAATCAATTATTTTCGGTGAATAAACTTGTGAATAGTTTGTCTCTCTAGAGTCAGAGACGGTTCATGATAAGAAATTCTGATGGATGGCTAGCCTTCTCAAGATGATGAAGACAGTTTGTTGAAGAACATGGTAGTTATCCCTTATGAATGGTTTATCTCTCAAGCGTCAGAGATAATTCATATTGAAGTTTGTTCTTTCCCAACGAATGATTTGTTCTCACAAGGTATCTCACAAGATAATGAAGACAGATCGTTTAGGAGCCCGATGTTTATCCTTCTTATGGATGGTGTGACTCTCCAGTGATAGAGACAGTCTGTAATGAAGTTTGCTTTCCCCAATGAGTGGTGAGTCTCTCTAGCATCAGAGATAACTCATGGTGAAAATTGTCCTTGTTATGAATAGTGAGTCTCTTCAGCGTCAGAGACAGTTCATGATGGAAGAGTTTATTCTAATTAATGGTTTGTCTCTCCAGCGTCAGAGGCAGTTCATTATGAATCTCGATCCTTATTCCCAGTAACTCTGGTCCCTTTCTCTCAATCTCAATTAAGGATGTTGTTATTTGTTTATTCTCCGCAAAAGTAGGAGTCTTGCATTCATGACATACGGTGGGCTCTCAGAGTCCAAATTGTGCTATCGTTTTGTATTTAAGTCCATCCTACCATGCTGAGACGAAGATTACCATCTTCCTGTCCTCATGTATAAGGAACTTAAATAGGGGCAGTTGTTGTACCCCAATTTTTGACCCTGAGATCTCACCTCATTTTAAGAGTAGTGTGATTATCATCATCATCGTCATTATCATTGTTTATATATCATTTGTTAACAAAAATATACAAAAAGATTGTGTTTGCTTGTTGCTTGTTTCTCAAGACAGGTGGCTGATCAGGAGACTCACGCAAATTAGGGTTTTGAGGCCCACAAAGGATATCAAACATTCTCATATGCTCAATTGATTCCCCTCATTAAAATTCAAGTCCAAGTGTGGCTCAATTCAAAGTCAACAACTTTCATTTTCATCTGGTGCACAAATTAGGGTTTCTGACCTAATTCATCTAGAAAGTTGACTTTTAATCAGGACATGACTCCATGGATCAAATCATGATTCAAGGATCTCCAATGCCTCATTATAATCCACTCACATCATTCATTTGATTGGAAGAGCTTGATTCAATTTATAGTTATAAGAAAGCAGTTCATCTGGAAAAAGTCAACTATTCAAGATCACCTTTGACGTTTGAGGAATTTGGTCAACCATGGATTTTTGAAGATCAAAATCATGAATTTATGTTTATTGAAGTCATTTGATCAAGAAAAATCAAGAAAATCAATCAAGAATCAAAAGTCAAAGTTGGAAAATTCTAAACACTTAGAAATTTTGTAAGTGTTTTATGCTTAGAAAGTTCAAACTTTATGCACAAATTACATCAAGATCCAAGCTGAATTTGAAAAAATTTCCAATATGAAAGTTGTAGATCTCAATCCAAACTACAACTTTGGTAATTATAAAATTTTCCCAAAAAATCAACCATTTGGAAGATATGGGCTAATGAAGTTCTTTTCAACACTTAAAAAACCTTCTAAGAGTTTTCAACTTGGTTTTCTTCCAACTTCATGGCAACTTTTCACCAAGATGAAAATTGATTTCACAAAAGAGCCCAACATGAAAGTTGTAGACCTTGATTCATGCTTTCCAAAATGTCCAAGAGCATGAAATTCCCATGCTTGAGCTAAGAGAACTGAATTTGAGAACATAGCTCCATACAAGTTGGAATTCAAGCCATTTTCATATGAACAACTTCATGATACACTTCACTAAGCAAATAAATTCCACTTTTCAGTACCATTAGCTTGCAGATCTCACCATAATCAAGTGTTTACACAACTGATTGAGCCATTAACCAAGTGATTCAAGCTTTATCTTTTCCAATTTTCCCTTAATGGCACAAAGTTAACACTCCCATTCTAGAAAAGCATTGTTTTTTTTACTTTTGTCAATGCATTGATCTACCAACTTGTTTCCTTCTGAGCACAAGCAAGCCTAAAGGTATTAAGCAACATCTCTGCATCCAACAACTTCATAAGCATGCTTGTAATTGTACATTGAAACCACCATTTTCACATAACTTCGCTTTTGGCTCCAAACCAAACCATGAACTTGGAATTCAAAATTCTGGTTGCCTCAAGTTCTCAAACCTCGTGCCTATAAATAGAGAGGTTATTTACACTTCAAAGACACGAATTCACTACCGTGATCAATCCCAAACACCCTTGTATTTAGAATTGGCATTTTGAGAATTCCATTGATGCTTGAAATCCAAGTTTTCGAATCTCCCATCTTAACAAGTTTCTTGTGAACTAAGCATCCAAACACCTTCCAAACTTCATATAGAGGCTTCTGTAAGCATTAGGAAACACTGTAACACTTAAATCAAACCTCCATACCTCACTTGTTCATCACTGCAACTCAAGTTCTCCAGAAGAATCCAGACACTTTTAATCCAAAGTAAGCATTGCAATAGATTCCTGGGAGTTTAATGAAGCTATCTAAATCATCACAACACCTCCAGGAGTCCATTAATTCAACTTTCGATTCTCACTTCAGAGATAAGTTAACCTGACTTTGAACTCTATGATTATGGTACCATTTTGAGTAATTCTTAATTCTATGTTGTTAAGCATCATGTGAGGATTATTAACCCTCAGTTAGTTGTTATTGATCATTGGTATACATCATTTAATTTCGTTTTTGAGTTTTTTGGGTTCATACAGTTTTTCCAGAAATTCATGAGTTAGAGGATGAATAAATTTGTGATACCCATATATTTGAGTTTTTGATTAAATTCTGAATAAATTTCATGTTTGTACTTTTCAAAATGGATGCCTAAATCATACACTCAATTTCTGATATTTTGATGAACTAGAGGTTGAAGATGAAGTTAATCTTTCAAACTCATGAACTTGTTTTATCTTATTTTTAATGGAATGCGTTTTATAAACAACGACATCATTTGCCACAGTGGTTACGCGCTTGCCTTTAACTCTCTCTTATCCCTAAGGATGTGGGTTCTAATCCCCCCTTTTGCACTTTTGAAACTTTATTTTCATTTTCAGCCATTTAGTCTTACTATTTTATGTTTTGAATGTGCCTTATGATCACCACAAGCGTGTGGCCCAGAGGTTGTGATTTTAGCTTGTATTGTGATGGGCGTGAGTTCAAGTCACCCAAGGGCCAAAACCTATTTTTTACCATTAATTTATTTCACTTTTTAACCAACTTTAATATTTTATTAAAAATAGCAAAATTAATTATTTTGAACTGATTTTTTGTGCACTCTTTATTTATCTTGTCTATTTTGAGAATATATTTTAAAATTACAAAAAAATTTTTTTTTACAATTTTTTATATTATTTATTCATTTAAAAAATTAAATAAAAAACAAGTCTTTTATGCTTTTAGAAGCTTTTAAAATCAACTTCTTTTAATATTTTCACCAAGTAAGCTTGAATATACTTTTGTGTGAATCAATTAGCGTTAGAGTAGGCCTCTCTTGAAAATGTTAACATGTTCCCTTAGTTAAATCACCTAGGGTTTTTGTTTAAATCAACTTTAAAATGATTAGGTTTAAGTACAAAACAAAAACCCTAAACCCTAATTTTGTGATCCTTGATCTTTTAATCTCTTAGCAATACCATGTAAATATAACTTGTTGCTATGATCCATCCTTGTTGATACACTTGTACATATACTTGTTGATTTACGTAGTTGTACATTTATACTTGGTTTATGGTTTTATCTTTGTATATATACATTGTTTACTAGCCCCACATGCATGAGACATTTATCCATCCTCACATCATATTCATTCACACATGAAATGATCTTGAGGTATGTCATCCTTTTATTAATTAAACATTTATCTTTGAGTTTACACCGTGATATTGTTGAACTCATCCTTGATTGTATCCATGATACACACATGATATCACACATGTAACACCTGAGGACGAAGAAGGTGAGGGATGGTTGCACCGCATGGAACACCTGGGGCCAATTGGGGCTAGGGCGGTCGCCACATCAGAATGAGAGGGATCCTAAAGTCGTGCAGGTATGGGACTGCATGGTTGAAGGAAAGCTTATAAGAATTGAATAAGGTAAGGGTGGGGTTCTCTTCCTATAATGGGGTGTTACAAATGGTATTAGAGCCAGACCTCTCCCAGTATGATGGGGTTCGAGGACGAACCATGCGGAAGCTGGTGGGCATGTAACACATGAGGCCGAAGAAGGCGAGGGATGGTTGCACCACATGGAACACCTGGGGCCAATTGGGGCTAGGGCGGTCGCCACATCAGAATGAGAGGGATCCTAAAGTCGTGCAGGTATGGGACTGCATGGTTGAAGGAAAGCTTATAAGAATTGAATAAGGTAAGGGTGGGGTTCTCTTCCTATAATAGGGCGTTACAACACACATCACTTGAGATATTCACCCTTAATGCTTGCTTGAGATGTATTATTCCTCATTGATTTTAAAACTCCAAAGGAATGAGAATGGTATTGACTACAATTGTCAAGGTACTCACACTCTTTTCCAACTCTTTTACTTTGTGCTTAGTATTGTTAAAGCTTTGCACCCCACTTGTTTTAAAATTGTTTTGTATTGTTAAAGCTCAACCCTTTTAAACTCAACCCTTGGTATTGTATTTTTAAAGCTCAACCAACCTCATTAATCATCCTTGCCTTGTATTGTTAAAACTTGGCACATTTTAAAACTTGTTAAGTATTGTTAAAGCTTAGCATTTTAAAAACCCGTTGAGTATTGTTAAAGCTCAACAACCAAAAAGATTTTGCCTCTTGGGTCTTTAATTTTCCTTTTAAGGGGAACTACAAAAGCTATGACTTCCCTATCGCACTTAAGGGATATATAGGCCTAAGATGCGATGTCTTATCGAACTCACTTTTAAAATCTTCTTTCCTCATCCTCCCACTCTATTTAAACAAAACACAAAAAAAATTATAATAACAATAACAATAATAATATACATTTCAAAAAGGTTCCTATGGAGTACCATAGATGTGAGGGGTGCTAATACCTTCCCCTTGCATAACCAATCCCCGAACCATAGATCTCTAATAAGTTTATTAGTTTTAATTTTAAAAACTTACGTGGATTTTATTTCGCTCTTTTTCCCATTTTCTTTGGAAACAATAAAGCGCGGTGGCGACTCTGTTAAAATATCTGAGCTCAGTCAAGCAATGGCTTTAGTCTCACAAATTTCACCGCTACAAATATCTATGCAGCATATTGCTGTCTTTTGGGGCGCCCATGGATTCATGATGTTAGGGCTGTCACCTCTACTCTTCATTAAAAAATAAAATTTGTGAAGAAAGGAAAGTTTGTTGTTGTAAATGGGGAACAAGCTCTGCTGATTAGCTACCTCTCTTCTTTCCATGTTGTGTGTAACACCCTTCTAAACCCCGCGACAATTAAATAAATATTTCAGAGTACATGAAACAAGGGTGCCTCAATTCAATTTAAAAACAAACATCATACGTCATTGCCATGCATTCACTGAGGAAATTCAACATGATTCATCATAACTCATAAAATAATTTCATGTCAACACAGCGAAAATCCAACATTCGGATGAATATAACATCTTTGATACTACATCCCAAAATAAAACCAATATCATAAAAAAATAGAGTTATTAAAACATGAACCCTAAGATAACGTTCCCCAGTGTTACAATTATCAGAGCATGACACTTGACGCTAAACTAACACACTGACTCATGAGCTAATCCTCACCAAGTCGAAAGCCGCTACCTTCAATCTGAAAAATGGTCAATAGTAAGGGTGAGACATATCACAATTAAACTATATTATAAGTCCATAACGATAAAACATCATAAGCAAATCATTCACCCTATTGCAATACATTATAGATTTCAGAAATTATTCACCAACAGTTACAAAATGAAATTCAAACACATACCACATGACTAAGATATAACACTGGAAATCTTCCAATCATGTTATAACAATATGCATATGCAATGTACTAACACTATGCATGTGGTACCAAACATGAGTTTAACCCATCTCACCGATCCATACACCACCGGGATACGGCTACCGCCAACTCACTAATTCCACACAATGGGAATTAGCTACCGCTGATCCAAACACCACCAGGATTCAGCCACCAAAATGAATATGAATGCATGCTTAACATATGACATACTTACCATCACCACCGATTACGATGAATAAAATCATCTCAACACCACATCACCAAATTAGTATGTTCATATCATTAGCATCATTCAATAATCACACCATACGTATTCACACCAAATATAATATAAACATCACATTTAGGTCATTACAACACCACCACATTGTTACATTTATCAAAATATGCACACAATGTACAAACACACCAAACATAACATCAATGGCATTCACATAGCTTTTATCAACCACAAATGACATATTGCATACAAGACAACCAATGTCATTCTTAACAACCACCAAAAACAAAATCTACATTTGATAAATTTAAGCCTCATGCATACATACAATTACCAAAAACATATGCAATTAAAAATTATCCATATAATCTTAACATTTAAGCATATCACCATAATTCAACATATTGAATCATCCATCACTTGTACAACATACATTCATCATGTAAAAATTACAATAATGCATAGAAATTAGCATTCATCAATTCTATGTATCACAATTAGCACATACTACACAATACCAATACATATTGTTCTTAAATAACATTAATCCATGACATGCACATATACAATTACATGTCATTTTCACAACCATATAATAATTAAATCATCTAGTGCTAATCAATTTATTTTCATCAAAAAGAGCATTTCATTAGCTTCGTAACGCTTCGAACGACACCCAAAACGGACTTACGGATCAAAAGTTATGAGATTTTGAAGTTTGAAATATTTTTTCCGTGAGTCTACAGTGTAATCGGTTACCTCCCCGAGCGTAACCGGTTACGAGGCCTAAAAACCCAATTTTTCACTATTTTCGCTACTGTAATCAGTTACCGTACATAGCGTAGCCGGTTACAGCGTACCAGTAGCAGAAAATCCCATTTTCTTTGATATCTTACCTTCTCCAATTCAAACCAAATCATACCAAAACAATTGCAACCTCAAAACAGAACCAATTCTCATATTTTAACACATTTCTATCATACAAAAAGCCTATCTAACATCAAGGATCATTTACAAACATCTAAATGCATCAAAATAATCAATTTCATCAACATCCTTCAAATTACAATCTATAATTCCAAAACCCCAAAACCTAATAGACATTTAATTGAGATACAAAACCTACATAATCAATCCTATCATCATTAAACTGATAATATAGGCTAAATAGATTAGTCACCCCTTACCTTAGCCAAATGCTCTTGAATGCTCTTCTCTTCTTCCTCTTCTCTTTCACATTCTTCTCTTCTTCTCCTCTTTTCCTCCTCTATTTCCCAATTTTTGTTTTATGAAAATAAAATAGAATAAACTATAACTTAGTAAAAGGCCTAACCATTTAGCACCCCTCTTTCACTAAGCACAACCTATGGCCCGATAGCTTATTTTACACAATTTCCAACTTAAGTCCAATTAAAATACCAATAATCCAAGAAATTAATTTAATCTCCAATTAAACTAATAAATGTAAAATATGAGGTGTTACATTGTGGAAGCTGACGAAACTGCCATTGGGACCGCGTTCCAAGCTTTATCCATTAATAATGAGCCAAGGAAGGTGGAAGCTTCTATTTCTTCTTTTAAAGATGCTCAACAAGTTGTGCAACGAGGGCCCTCAGGTGTATGGGGACAAGTAGTTAGTTTGCAAGAAAACAAGAATAAAATTGGCATGAGATTCTCTACTCAGAACAGGTAAATGGTGAAACCAGAGTCTGCCTCTTGTTTTTATTGTGAGATATTTCATAGTGCGGGATTTATCCCTACCTTTCCAGAAGTGGATGCTATTTTTGAAGATGAACAAGAACTGGAGATACCAAACTTTGTGATACGTAGAAAGATTGTCAAGAGCTGGATCGCCGTGGGCGTTCCTGAATGTACTCATGTTTCAAAGTAATTTGTTTTTATTTCTTTCAAAATATCCTTTCACTCTGTCTAAGGTGAAAGTGATGTTGTTTGGGCTTTCTTGTCTGTTTCAAATATTAAAATCATTAATAAAAGTAATTTTTATCCCCACATATATATGTGCTTTTTAATTTATATTTTTTTTGGAAAAATGGTAACATAAAAAAACCACCTTTAAAAATAGTTGTCAATAATCTGCATGATCACTTGTTGCCTATGTTTCTTCCTAAAGTAAAAAATAAATCATATGTACAAATTAATCAATAAAACCGTTGAAAATAATGACCCTGCACCCTCTCCCAGCTTCGAATTTCCTGTGTATGAGGCGCAAGAAGAAGGTGAAGAATGATTTCCTGATGAGATTTCCTGGTTTCTTGAGCATGAGAAAGATACCATTCATCCATATAAAGTGCTGTTAGAAGTCATTAATTAGGGTTCTGAAGAGGATAAGAAAGAAGTCAAGATTGGGGCACTGCTTAATCAAGATGTTAAGAAGAGGATGGTAGAGCTTCTGAAGGAATATGTTGACAATTTTTCTTGGTCCGATCAAGATATGCCTGGTTTAGATACATATATTATGGAGCATCCTTTGCCGTTGAAGCCCGAATGTCTCCATGTAAAGCAGAAGTTAAGAAGAATTCACCCTGATATGGACGAGAAAATTAACAATGAGGTTTTAAAGCAGATGGACGCAGGTTTTCTTGTCATGTTAGTTTATCCTCAGTGGATTGCCAACATTGTGCTAGTACCCAAGAAAGATGGAAAAATCTGCATGTGTGTTGACTACAGAGATTTGAATAGAGCTACTCCAAAGGATGATTTTCCTCTACCACAAATTTATATGTTGGTAGATAGTACAACAAAATTCAATGTTTTCTCCTTTATGGATGGATTTTTAGGATATAATCAGATTAAAATGGCACTTGAGGACATAGAAAAAACAACATCCATCACACCCTGGGGAACACTTTGTTATAGGGTGATGCCTTTTGGTTTGAAGAATGTTGGTGCAACGTACCAGAAGGCTATGACAACCCTATTCCATGACATGATGCACAAGTAAAATAAAGTATATGTGGATGATATGATTTCCAAGTCTCAATCTGAGTAGGGACATATGGAGGATCTATTAAAGTCGTTTCAATATTTGAGGAAGTATCAAATCTGTTTGAATCCGAACAAATGCACTTTAGGTGTCCGTTTTGGGAAGTTGTTGGGCTTCGTGGTCAGTTAGAAAGGAATTGAAGTAGATCATGATAAAGTCAAAGCTATTCAAGAAATGACGGCACCATGGAAGGAGAAACAAGTAAGAGGTTTTCTTGGACGTTTGAATTATATCTCCAGGTTCATTTCTAATATGATTGCTACCTGTGAACCAATTTTCAAATTATTGAAGAAGAATCAAGGATGTGTGTGGATTGCCAATTGTCAGAAATATTTCGATAGTATCAAGGAATATCATCTTGAACCTCCTATTTTACTCCCTCCTTTTGAAGGAATACCTTTGATTATGTACTTAACTGTGCTAGGCCACTCTATGGATTGTATTTTGGGTCAGCAAGATGAGACTGAAAAGAAAGAGTATGCAATCTACTACCTGAGTAAGAAATTTATTGATTGTGAATCACGGTATTCACCACTGGAAAAGACTTGTTGCGTCTTAGCATGGGCTGCTAAACGATTGAGATAATACATGTTGAATCATACTACTAGGTTAATTTCCAAAATGGACCCAATCAAGTACATATTTAAGAAGCATGCGCTAACTAGAAGAAATGGTCACTAGCAGATGTTGTTATCTGAATATGATATTGAGAATCATACTCAGAAGGCTGTAAAAGGTAGTGTGTTGGCAGAGTACTTTGCTCACCAACCGATTGAGGATTATCATGAACCGTTTCCAGAAGAAGGACCAGAATCAGGATCCCGGTGGAGTTTAGTTTTTGATGGAGCTTCTAATGCTCATGGCCATGGGGTTGGTGCATTTATTATTACTCCATAAGGTTCTGATATTCCTTTCACTGCAAGGATATGTTTTTATTGTACTAATAATATTGCCGAATATGAAGCTTGTATTCTCGGCCTTGAGGAAGACATTGAACTTATAATCAAGAACCTTGATGTTTATGGAGATTCAAAATTGGTGATTAATTAAATCAAAGGAGAATGGAAGACCCGACATCTTGGTTTGATTCCTTACAAAGATTATGTTAGAAGATTGTTGACGTTCTTCGAGAAAGTTGAGTTTCAACACATCTGTTGCACCCTCAAATATGCCCTCACATATTCAAGACAATTTGTATCAAGAGGTCTCCTCAAGCTCATAGGATCACTGATTGCTCAAGACTACACAGGGTTTGAACATACCTACACTCCTCCCAAGCAATGGCCCTCCAACTAGGGTTTTGGTATCTCCCAAGAAAATGGAACTTCCAAGCCCTCAAGTGGACTTCATAGTGCTTGACATGTATCAAAGTACCTCCATGCCAAGTTTCAAGCCTCATAGTGCAAGATTGCTCAGCCAATTGCTCAAATGATCAACAGTCGATTGTGTTGGACCCAAAAGTCAACAATGGTCAATATATAGTCAAACTTCAAGATTTTTTGGTCAACATCAAGTTTTTAAGGTCTCATTCATCATTTGATAAAGGTTTGATCATGATTCATTAATAAAATCTCAAAGGTCATCAAAAGTCAAAGTTACTAAATTAGGGTTTTTAAGCAAAAGTTAACATAACTTTGACCAGGCATAACTTTCACATGCTTCATCAGAAATTTCCAAACCAAAGCTCACCTTGAAGAAAATTCATTTTTATAAAACTTTGTCACACTAAATGCAAGGATTTTATTTTCATTTGAGAGATATAGGTCAAAATATTACAGGTCATCTTGAAAGTCAATAAAGACACATCTTTTGTCAAAGCAATTTACATGAAGGTAAAAGCTCCAAATGGGAAAATGACCAACAAGAGGTTGTAGTAGACATCTTTAGGTTTCTAAAAAGCTCAATATCACCTTCATATGATATAAATTGATTAAGTTATGAATGGCACAAGTTGGGAATTTTTTTGAAGAATGCATGAAACCTCAATTAAGCAATTTTGAGTTTCTTAACTAATGGGCCTAAGTTTTGGATTTCAAACTTGACCAGGATTCAAATAAAGACCTCTAAGTCAATCTTCATATTTTTGTGACCTTTATTTATATTTATTTGGATTTTATTCAATTAAAAGCTAAATAAATTAAATAAAATACAAAAATAAATGAATTAAATTGCATAGCTTTTGTTTTGATCAAATAAAGGCACAAAGAATCAACCATGGATGCCCTAATTCGTTGGTTCAAGTTATGAAGAGAGGTTGGCCAAAAATAGAAAGAAATAATATAATTTTCAATCAAAAATTCCTTCTCTCCAAAATCCCCCAATATCTTGATATTGATTGATATGATTGATTTTTTTCCACTTAAAAGAGTTAGTGGCATACTTGTTGATTTATCCAAGTTGGATCCCTTTTTCATTTGTGATGCAAAGGATCCATTTGTTCTCATGTTCAAGAGTGATTGGCTGAGTTTTCTCTCCTATTATGACAAAGTATCTATCCTATTTTTAAAAAAATCATTGTTTCCCTTTTAAGTGGAACTACAGTTGCTCTGAATTCTCCATTGTACTCAGGAGGTATGTAGGCACAAGATGTAACGTCTTGCCGAGCATAATTTTAAAACCAAACAAAACTCTCTTTTGCACACAACTCTTTTTCAACACACAAATTTACAAAAAGATTCATGTGGAGTACCACAAATGTGAGGGGTGCTAACACCTTCTGCTCATATAATCAACCCCCATACCTAAGATCTCTGCTTTGTTTTTATTAGTTTTAATTTAAAAATTTCTTTGGGTTTTATTTCACTCTTTTCCCTTTCTTTTGGAAACAATAAAGCGGTGGCGATTTTCACTAAAATAATGAGTCAAGTCAATCCAATGGCTTTGGTCTCAATTTTTCCCTGCTACACATAGCTCACGAATCAAATGGAGACTAAGACTAATCCCTCAAATACAAATAAGAGCTTTATAAGTGGTTTAGCTCACAACCAAAATAATCAGTTCCTAAGAAAGAATTATTACTCAAGAGAAAATATACTCGTGGAAAATTTACAATAATACCTTCACCCAAGGCAATATCTTCACTGAGACTCAAGAACACTCTCAAAGTATTATGGCTAAAATATATGATAAAAATAAGAATGATTTAGATAGGTGGTGAGAAAAATGAAAAGTGATATTTTTCACATTTTATGGATACTTTGAAATGATAAAGAGGCTCTCTATTTATCGGCCAAGACATGTTGTAAATTTCAAAATAATCCATGGGACAAATAAATAACCTAATCGATTAGGATATTCAATTAATAGATTGTTATTGTCCAAAATGAAAGATTTATAAAGAAAGCCAGTACCAATCATTAAAAGACTGTAATAATCCATTAGAGACTCGATTAGGCACCATGTAATCGATTATATAGTTTAGAAAAAAATTCCTAACCAACCATACAATCCCTTAACCTACTGCTAGGCCTCAAAAACAATTTTTTTGGTAATTTTAATTAAAAGATGAGAGAATGCCTTTAAAGTAAACTTGTTAAAAAATATGAGGATGCCTTCTTCCAAGAATAAATCCTTTGTTACCTAAAATCTAAAAAGCACTAGGTTAGGTTGGGAAGTCATGACACCTCTTTCTCTTCCACACAAACAATTACTTGGGATAAAAGAAATAAAATTCATGGTATCACTTTTACGTCTAGTGAATAGTGCACAAACAACGATACTTTGCATTTGGAGACTTAAAGGCATTTTAAAAGTTTATTTTGTATTACATAGTTACATAGTTAAATATTCATGGTATCAATACCGCTCCTGTAGCCTCTATCACTTCCTCTTTGAATGTTAACTTAAAGAATTATTTCTTGGTCATAGTTACAAATCGAAGAAGTCTTTCAGACTCTTATGAGCATAGAATCCTATAAAGTCTAGGTTCCAACCCATTTTCTATAAAATTTTATGCGAGGATATTAAGGAAGATATTTGGAATTTTGTGAGGTCTACTTTTGATAAAGGTTACATGGATTCTTAGGTGGTTGAGTCACTTATTATTTTGATTATGAAATTTGATAACACACCCACTTTCAAAACAATTCATCATGTTAGCTTGTGTAACGTGAATTGTAGCTAGGTCTTAAATTTTTGTGTGAATATCATTAGGCCAATGCTTAGAAAGATCACAGTTCCTTTGGAGAGTAGCGTCATTTTAGATAGAGGTACAATTTATAATGTTATTATTCTCCATGAATTCATATACCATTTGCATAAGTCTAAGAAGAAACATAGTAACGTTATTTATAAGCTTGATCTTGAGAAGACTTATTATAGAGTGGATTGATATGTTCTCTATGACATCTCCATTGCATTGGATATCACTCGTCATGGTCCTAAAATATCTCACTTGTTCTTTGTAAATGATGTGCTACTATTTATCAAGGTAAACTTTTCTCAAGCACAATTCATTGTTAACCTTTTGGATACTTTTAATTATTTTTTTAAGTTTCAATGTGAGTCTAGTTACATCAAGACCTTATTTCTATAAAGGTATCATTCGAGCCACTAAAAATAATCTTGAGAAGCTTACAAGTATAAGATTTACGAATTGGTTCAAAATGAAATATGAACGAAAATTGAAATATGATTTATTATAAATATATGATACGATAGCTTCAAAAGTTGTTTCTTGGAAAGGTAGCCTCTTGATCAAGTTAGGGCGTGCCACTTTTGCCAATTTCATTCTTACTTATTTACCTACTTATGTTTTGCCAATTTCATTCTTACTTATTTACCTACTTACACTAGTACAGAAATGTTAATTTACACCCGTTTTTTATTAAATTTACACCCATTATTTTTAATAAAAATCGGGTGTATATCCACAGGGTGAGAAATGTCTAATGCATTTACACCCTATTTTAAAACGGGTGTAAATATGTTCGTAATTACTCCCTATTTTAAGAATATCGAGTGTAAATATGTTCTACGTTACACCCTATTTTAACAAAAATCGGGTGTAATTTGGCGTAATTACGTTTTTAATTACACCCTATTTTAACAAAAATCGGGTGTAATTAAGTTTTTAATTACACCCTATTTTAATAAAAATCGGGTGTAATTGGACGTAATTACGTTCTTAATTACACCCTGTTTTAATAAAAATCGGGTGTAATTAGGTATAATTACATTTTTAATTACACCCTGTTTTAATAAAAATCGGGTGTAATCGGGCATAATTACGTTTTTAATTACACCCTGTTTTAATAAAAATCGGGTGTAATTACGTTTTAATTACACTCTATTTTAATTAAAATCGAGTGTAATTACGTTTTAATTACACTATGTTTTAATTAAAATCGGGTGTAGATATGTTCTTAATTACACCCTATTTTAATAAAAATCGGGTGTAAATATGTCATTTATGAATGAACAATTATATTATATTTAAATCTATTTCCACCCTATTTCATATACACCATTTAGTTATATTTCATTTTCAGTCATAATATTGCAAATACTATAAAATCATATTTTAAGTAAGTCAAAATATTTTTAATATTAACCAAAAAGTATACAATATCATTTGCATTCATAATATTTCAAGTACTATAAAATCATAAACATAAAAATTATATTTTAACCAAGTCATAACACTTTCTTCATATATAATTTTACGCCATGCTTGACGGTTAGCTTCGGTGTTCTCTAGTCCAATTGAATCCAACCGCTTTCCACATGTAGCATTGGATTCATCCATGGCCAAAATACCACGCCCTGGAGAAGCAATTGCTTTCCACAATTCGACCCGGAGGAAGACCTTCTACATTCGTGTACACCGACTTCATCTTCTCAAGCAAAGTCTACAAAATTATTCATTATATAGCAATTCAGAGCCAAACAACAAACCTCTAATTTCTTAAAAACTACTAGGTTAAAAAATATTTTACCATTTTGCCAGCCTTGTCAATCCCTAAAACGAGTACATGAGTACTGCCAAAGTCCATAAAATAATGAAAGCATCCTTTGTTGAGAATGTTATCACAAAAAGTGGCAAGAAGTTCTGCACTAGAGTTTCCACAACACCTTTGTTGCAAAAGACCTCAAAAGCCTCTTTAAGAGTCTATATGATCAAATCTTTCAGATTTACATGCACATCAATCAAACATAACTTAAAAAAAACCAAGAACAATCATGTAAGACTGTTTTCACTAACACATTAAATATTTCAACTATAGTAATTACTTTGATTTTTTTATCGACTAATTACTTAGATATATATTAGTAAGTTGTATATAGAACTCAAGAACAATCAACAAATATTTGCATCTAGATTCTTTTCTGAAGTTACAATGAGATTTGATGGATTGAGAACTAGTGAAAAGTTATATAAACAATGGGAATTTCTCGTGTTTATGAATATTTTTAAAAATGTAACAAAATAAAAACATAAGTTCTCACTTTGGTCAAACTAAAAGTAAGAGAGCTTTCTAAGGAAGGGTTTTAAGGCATACCATTAAAATAACACAGTTTTATATGCTCTAAGGCTCTTACCTCAGCGTCAAGGTAGATTCCTTCTTCTTTGCAGATGTACAATATTCGGTTGCTCATGATTTCTTCTGTCATTGGCTTGAACCTGAACTTGGCACACCTAGAATCAAGTGGTTCTATAATCCTATAAAATATGACAACCTTGTGTAAAACCAATATGTCACCTGTCCTCAAGAAAACATGGACTAGAACAATAAGAAAAAAAGACTACAATGTATTGTTTTAGTTTTATAACTTTCCTTGGCTATCGATCATGATAATATTGTGAATACATTTTAACATTCTTGCCAACATAAGAAAAACAAAGTATGCAATAGAGAAACTAGTACACATAATTAATTTATTCAAACAATGACAAAGAAGTACTACAAAAACCATAATTGATGAAGTGAAACGAGAAAAAATAAGCAACACTGAATTTCACGTACTTCTTTTTCTGATTGGTACCGACAGCCACGACCGCAAAATCTTTAATCTTAGTCCGAACAACATTAATACCACGATCATCACTAGCATTCAGTTCCAAAACCCTAGACTTATAAAGCTCGGGCCTATACAACATAACTATCACAAATTATTAAATGATAACAGCCGTCGTCAATCCAATAATGAAGATATAAGTAATATGTTTTGTAAAACATGTACAAACTGGGAGTATGCACCATGGTCAGTGTATAGGTATTATATACTTAGATGTATATAAAACATTTATCCAAACACTTGATACTCATGACCGAAAAGAATAGCAAACTTATCTTTTGAATAGCTGCAAAACAAAGTGAAGCACCAAAACATCATACAATCAGCATCAAGAAAGAAATTCTTAGACCATAACTAGTGAAACCCACTTGTTCTAAAGTAGAAAAGTCTTCATTTTGGGTAGATGAGTAAATGTTATTAAGTGAAAGTTCTTTCAAGGTTTTTCCACCTATCTCCAAAAAAGCAGCAATTGCCTCATCACTGTAATGGAGAAAAGGTTTAAATTAGTATCAAGACTAATTACATTCAGTAAACAATCTGAAACATCATCCAAAGATCACTTGAATGGATTGCGGCAGAGCTTCAAAGTACTCAATTGTCGAAATCTATTCTTAAAATATCCTAGAGACGAATCTGTCAATTTGCACAAATTCGAAATGTCAAGCACATTCAACCTACGAGCAAATTTCTGCACAACAACAAATTTAAACCAGTAAGCTTAACTGAGAAGTAACTTTTATCAATACACAAAAGACTAATGAATCACAGTACTTACATACAATCCTTTAAAACAAGGCCCTTAAGATTGCGACTGCATGCCATGACATAATCCTTGATAAACTCTTCAGAAAGACCTCAAATAACTTTAGTATTAACGAGATTGAAACTATCCATGCACAACTCTTTCAGAGTTGATCCAATGTTAGTTTATCCGCCTAAAGCACTGCATAATCCAACATGTATAAAACTTACCCCTTTCATGTACTTCTCATAAATGTAGAGATACAATCAAGAACCAAATCAAGTTTAGATTAGAAGGTGATGGTGATGGCAATGGTTGCAAGTTGACTTACGATGGCAATTCATAGAGGAGAACTGAGTTGTCTCTAGTAGAGCAGAACACTATAGGCTTATCTTTTGGATCTGTCATCCCATAAAGTGAAACTACACCCTGTAAAAATCATAATAAAAAACCGTTCATTCACAACCATTATAACAAATATCAAATTGACAACTACAAACGAAAACACACAACCGAATAATGTTCAACAATGTACAGATGTTAAACATACTAGCTAAGTAAAATAATAAATAATGGCCTTCTTATTATTGTTGTAGACATAAAATATTTCTCCTCTTTCTCAAAGCAATATTTCACTTTCTCTAATTTATTGAAGTTTGCTATTTTTTTTTAGGTATTGGGTTTGAAACATCATACAATATTTTTCTAAAAGAACTTTTAAAGAATTTAGGTTATATGATATGATGGATTAGAAAATAAATTTTTTAAAAATGGGTTTTAATCACTTTTAATTACATTTATATCTCTCCTTTCTTCGATTATTTTTCAATTGATACTTAGTTGGTAAATTATAGCATTGGTCTCTATAAATTTTATCATTTGTTTTAATTTCACATTTATACCTCACATAGTAATAGTTATCAACAAGGAGCCAATGTACTGTTTTATACTAAAGGGAAACTCACATAGTTTGTTTTCATTATCTTTAGCGAGTTGTTCAAGCTTTTCACAATACTTTGCTAGTGAGCTATTAAAGCTTTGCTGAGCAACCGCATTAGCATGTGAGCGTCCTTTTACTAAACCTTGATGGGAGGTCCTTGGAGCCTGCAGTTGTTTTATCATACAGATAAAATAAACAAATATACACAACCAGATAATTAAGCTTATAGTTACTTGATAGCCTAACCCTAGTGGCTGCTACATATAGAAAATAAGTGAAAGAATATGCACAGGTACCTGCTACTGATTTAATGATTACTTGCACACAAAAAAAAAGCTTAAAACAACAGAACAAGATAGTCCAGGTACAATTAGCAGATAAAATGTTTCTTTTCTATGAATTGTTTTCGGATTTATCATGTAAAAAAGGGAAAACTTTTATGTTTGTGGTTATAAATCAGACACTGCAGGCACAACTGCCTCCTTTATGTATGTCCTGCATGTTTGATTGTCATTTTTCAGAAAAACATGGAAGATGTTTTTTTACCTATATACACAGTCCAAGTAATGGGGATATCTCCTTTTTCAGGTTGTCTCGTATCATTCTATATAACTTCTCAAGGAAGGCAGTAAGCTGTTGCTTAAACGAAAGTGCCGGATATTTTGCTTCTACTTGTCATAAACCATCAAGTCTACTAAGACTTCTTCCATTTATAAAAGGCAATCCAGCACTTTGAGGAGATGCCCTTAGCCCCTAAAATTACAAATCCATTCATTCAAAATTAAAATGAAACCTACATAAAGTGACCAAATTCGTTCAGAAAGGATAAGCAACTGCTTCTTACTTGAGACATCCTTCCAAACAGAGAAGATGACGCTGTTCTCCGCCGCTGAGGTGTTAAGCTAGCAGCTCCACTTGCTTTGAGGGTGCGTTGTAGCAGCATCAATAAAGTAGATGTATTAGACAACCAATAGGCTAATACATCTGTATTATCCTGAGCCTTCAATGATGCAGAACAGTGTTAGTAACATATTTTTGACATTTCTAAAAATGATGAATCGCATAATCTCTTAACTTTAGTATTCAATTTCATCAAAGTTCAGATTCCCTCTCCTCCCCTCCAAAGTTTAGATTGCCATTTGGGAAATCAAATTAACATGATTAACATATATAATAGGATTCAATTACGAATAAACTACACATACAATTTTACCCAACACATACAGAAACTGACCCAGATGATATATTCGTTTCAGTTCGAACCCGTTTTCCAACCGAGATAGCCTGCTTAAACAAACCACTGATTTTCCTATCAAAACCCGGCACTCCCTATCCACTTTTCACAACTTGTTTAACCTGAGAAAGAATTTGACCTTCCCCAAGTACAAGTGAATTAAGACCAGCAACAACTTCAAAAAGATGCTGTGTTGCATCCTTATTATACAACAAGATCTGATGCTTACAAATCTCAGATACTTAAACCCCCACTTAATTGCAAAATATCAAAACAAATTATAATAAAAAACAACCAACTTCCTTCTGTAGTATATATAGTAATATGTTCTGGAAATAAAATCTCAAATCAAAATAAAGCCAAAGGAAAGCATTTCTTATCCTGATATGCAGCCAACACACAAATAACCACCGAGACCAAACAATAAATATAGTCCTAAAATTTCAAAATTGCAAAGATAAACTAACTCTTACCTCATTTTCTAGGAGACTAGCAAAAGGTGCACCATCACAATTGCATATCTTCACCTTGTTCCAATTAAAGAAATTTGAAGTTTGGCATACCTTCAAAATTAAAAGGAATTAAAAGGATAATATCATGAGCCAAAGTCACAATACTTCAACTAGGGATAGTGAATAAGCAAACAATACTTCAGAAAAATATTGTCTCGAGGTTGGAAGAGATTGCAAACACTCATGATGCATTAACGATTAATTGAAGTTAGCTAGTTAGATGAGTACCTTCAATAAATTCATTTCACTTCTTTCTACAATTTTCTGTTTCCTCTGAATCAGTTAGACGAATTAATATCGAATTCTATAATTCAAGCAGATAATGTCTGAACTGAAGTGCATAGAGTAAACTAACGCAGTGAATCTAGAACAATTTATGCAAACTTCAACTAGAATAAAAACGATCCAGCGTCAATTTCAACAATCCACGCGGGAAAATTATAGAAAATTTCAACAATCCTTTGTTGTGACTGTGGAGCTCGGTAACACTAGAAGTAATCATTCCACTCCAGCTTCACTGCATTGTTAAATCGAAGCAAAAATCAGTACCGATTGGGAAAATGTAAATGAAATTGAATCCCTAACAACGGGAAGAAAATTGATACCTTTGAATCCAAAAACGGCGATTAAAGGGAAGAAACGAAGAACAAGGCGATGGTGGCGGCGAGGGGTTTTACAAACTTCTGCGCGACTGAGCGAGCGAAGAAATCAAACTTTGGCAGAGTTCCGTGAAAATGGGTTTCGTGAAATCAAACTTTAATCTCGCTAAATGAGTTTCGTGAAATCAAACTGCATGCAGAGTTGAAAGAGTTTTTAAAAATGAGTTTTCTTGTGTGCAAAAGTTGATAATGGGTTTGTGAAAATGAGTTTTCTGAAAATGAGTATTATGTTTAGAGTTTTCTAAAAATAAATAAATTTAGAGTATTATGTTTCAACTAATATTATAATATTATAATGTTTAAAATATTTTATTCATCTCATTAATATGCCACATAGATTATATATTTTGAGTTATAAAATTCAATAAATTTTTTTGTTCATATAAATTTACACCCGTTTTTTGTTTAAAGGGAGTAATTAAAATTTGATTATAATAATATTTTCAATTTAAACCCGTTTTTAGAAAATAGGGTGTATATTGTCACATGATAATATTTAAAATGATATTTTATTTACAAAATTGCCACCGCATTTCTTATTTACACCCGTTTTTAGTATATTGGGTGTAAATTTTAAAATTATATTAATCTTTTTGTACTGGTGTTATTTACCTACCAATTTCACGCAAAATTGTTGTTTTCCTCAATATGTTTGTGAGACATTGAATAAAGTTATGAAGAATGTGTTTTGCATGGTAAGAAAAATCTCTCCTTTAATCTGGTTAATTGGAACAAGGTTATTAAGCCTAAAAATTTAGGTTGTTTAGGGATTCATCCTCTAGTAGTATTCATTTAATTTTTTATTTGGCATCTTTGTCGTAACTTTCTTCCAATCAAGTTTGCTCTGAAATATCTAGGATTTATTGTTTCTCCTACATGTATTTTCAGTGTTGGAAATGAAAAAACTATTGCCCATTATTTACTACTTTGCCCACAAGTTGTATCTACTTACCATAGGTGTAACTTTCCAATATTCCTACAAGATTTCTTGGAGTTAAGAATGTAAATTTTTTAAATTCTATACAAAATATGGTTATTGAGGTAGGTAATATAGCTCTTTGATAATGTGGAGAATGTGGTGCATAAGAAATAAACTACTTTTAGAAGGATTAGAGTCATCATCTTCGTCTACAATTACTTCAATTTTTCACCACATCACATATCAAAGCGAGTATTTGGTCTCTCTCTCCCTTCCTCCCTCCCCGTATAAATTACATGCATATATTCAATCCTTGTTAGTATGAATTACTCTATATTGAAACACAAATTTCAAGAAAATTATGTCTTTTTCTGACTCTCTTCTATCGACCAGTTAATGGCAAAAGAAATACTGAGATTTCATTATTATGGTAACCTCTTGAAACTAATTCCAAATTATTTGATTAAGAATTGAGATGTTTCCATCCATCTTATTCTCAAAGAAGAAAATTATTGTACAAATATCCTTCTAAAAATAGCTTGTCTTTTCTCTCTTCTAATAGATGTTATATGAGTATATTTATTACAACATATTTATTTATTTATTTATTTATTTATTTTTTCTCTTTCTTTTGTATGACCAAAATACACCAACATGGTGAAGAACCGTCATATATATTTAGGATGGGTGAACTAGTTTATTACAACCACTATCGTGATGTGGGGATATGTGTGTATAAAAATATAACTAGTTTGCCAATATTTTGTGTTTATAATGTTGTACAATGCTAGTAAGATCATTTACCATTTCCATTAAGCAAGGTGAAGTAGAAACCATATTAAGAAAAATCAAAAACAAGAAGAACTTAAAGAACAAAATCTCTATCAAGCATAGTTTGACCATATATCCAAAAGTGTTCCCCATAGTACACAAGTTTGCTCTTTGGTTTACACTCTTTCCAATTTTTAAAATCAAAGAGAAAAAACTAGAAAAAACAAACTATAGGACAAACATTAGGTCTTACATAATAAAAAAGAAGCAATGTCATTCATACCAAGCACATGAGGTGCCAACCATTTGGTTTAGGGGACCATGTACTAGTACTATGTATACACATAGTGTTCTATTTGGGTTCTTAATGGCCTTGGCTTGTCTACTATGTCTACTATGATAATATGTTTTGTTTCTATGCTAGCTTTTTGGTGGGTGGGGACAAGAGGTCCTATATCTACACATATATGATTTAATAGTGTTAGAAAATATTGTACAATGAAAAACATAATAACTCATTAACAAACAATTGTATGAACCAACTCACAAACATCTGTAATCACGAACCATGAATGAATTTTGAGCATAGACCACAAACATAGAGAATAATGAGATGATGAGACAAATTTAATGAACCAAAAGTACTAGTATATGTTAAAGGGTTATCAATCACACTTCATTATAATATACACAACTAGAATCTGATTTGGGTTCATTCCTATACGTGTCAATCAAACAACAAATTTTTTGTCACATCTTTATTAAAATACATTTATACATTTATTTCATTTCACTTTTAGCTTTGCCAAAAAGACTTCACAAAATGGCCTTATGCTTTGTTATTTGGTTTTACAAAGTCCACTTTTTACTATCAAACAAAATTATTGTTGTCTTGCAACATACTACCATTCGGTTGAATAGAGAAGAACTTCATTTTGTAGTCTTTTTTGCTTATTTAATTTATGCAATTTCTTTTTAAATATTGTTCACGATTTCTTCAAACTAGCAACTCAATCTAGAAGAGCAACTTATGGATTATGAAATACATATTGTATAAGATTTGAATACAACATATGTGTTACCGATTCAAATTTCCCTATTTTTTAAATAATTCTATTAATATTTTAATATAATATGAATGCTACATAAGAAGGTTTTAGAATTTGTGTATATTACCTTATGTATTTGTCAAAAAATACATGACACTCCTACTTCTTGGTAGGGATGGCTAGAGGTCATAATGATTTTCAGTGTTTTAAAGCTTGCTCATGATGGTGAGTAATTCTGTTTGGCGGTGTTTTAGCTATGGAGAGAGCAAACTCACGTGAAGTGAGATGCTATGTATTCGTGTGTATGTTATGATTTGTTCCTCCTTATTCTTGGGATGATGTATTTATAGAGAGGTTTATAGGCCTAGAATTTACGGGACTCCTTAGAAGTGGTAACTGCTCCACCTTGACTAGGGAAGTTGTTGGCTGCCTAATTCTAAGAGAGTCATGGACATGACTTTGCACATGTAGTTATGGACTAAGTAGACGTCATTGTCCATGTTTCCCCTTAGGGTGAGACCTTTGTTACATGAAAGTTATGCTTTAAGCGACGCATTATGGAACGGGCGCCTGGTGAAGGCAAGATTGTAACACCCCAAATTTACCCCACATTTAAACAAGGAAAATCAGAGTACAAAAATCTCAAACAAACATCATATTTGAGGCGCCACAATTATCAACTAAGAACACATCACAAATCATGCTCATAATCATAGATACATAACACATATAACGGAGGAATTGTATCGCCCCGAATATAATTAATTACTTAATTAAATTATTAAGGATTTATTCGTTGGAATTAGTTGAAGTTGGGATTTATCGGTATTATTCTAAAGGCGTAATTTGGATTAATATGTTGATTTGCGCAGTTAAGTTATGGTCAGATTAATTAGTCGGATTAGTCGGAGAAATACAATTCTTGAGTCGTTATATTTAAGTTATGGATCGATGGTAAGTGTGGAATATTATTGGAAATAATATCCGGTTATGTTGTGTGGTTAATTATTTGTGTATGTTAATTGGATTAATTGAGGCATTAAAGAGATATTATGAATTGGGCCTAAGTGGAAGAAATATGACACAATGGATGGGTTATGGGTTAAGCCCATTAGTGAGAAAAGAAGGATAGTAAGAGAGTTAGGGTTTTAGAGACATAACTCTCATTTGGTGAAAGAAGAGAAAGAAGTGAAAGAAGAGAAAGAAGAGAAAGAGGGGAAGGAAGAGGGAAAGCTATGGCATGAAGAGGAAGAGCTCCATTGAAGGAAGTGAAGCTTTTGCTAAGGTAAGGGTGGGGTTCTTACTCTCTAAGGGTTGACATGATGATGTTTATGGTGGGTTAGATTGTATGTTATTCTCCATGGAAGTTGTGTGTAGAGATATTAGGGTTTATGAACAAATGCATGAATTTATGATTTGATATGTGTTTTAATTGATGTTTGATGATGTTATGATGTTAGAAGACCCATAATAGGTGTTATAATTGTGTTTATAACATGTATTATATTGTTATTCGTGATGCTTGGTGTTTTCCAACTTGATTGGGTTGAGTTTATGGGTTTTGGGATGGGTTTCGTATGCTGTTTTCTGTGTTTGGGGTTTTCTGAAAATCGCCAGTTCGCGCCGCGAACTTTGTTGGCGCCGCGAACTGCCTGGCAGAAACTCAGGACAAATTGGATTCGCTCAGTTCGCGCCGCGAACCCTTGTTGGCGCCGCGAACTGCTTGGCAGAAACTTAGGAATATTTGATTCACTCAATTCGCGCCGCGAACTTTGTTGGCGCCGCGAACCCTGTTTTACAGAACTTTTTCCAAACTTTGAAATGATGTAACTTTTGATCCGTAACTCCGTTTTATGCGCCGTTCGAAGCGTTGGAAAGCTGACACAATGAACTATACCATGATGCAATAAAATGATCCATATGATATAGTTTCCTATTATGTTTATTAGGATTAAGTGATGAACTATGTTGTGTTAATATATGAAGTATGCTCTTTGCGATGAATTGACATAATTGTGTTGTAGTATAACTTGACGTATGTTTTCTTATGAGGATACAATGTTATTGAGATGATGATAAGTACCTTCCTTATGATGAATGAAATAATTATGTATGTGATGATATGCATGATTAATAAAGATGTTGTATACTATATGCGATTAATTGTGCGTATTTGATATGTATGAGTCGACAATGATGCCATGCGATGACTTAACAATATATATGAAATTGAATATAACGTATTATGCTAATTACTTGAATTAAGGAATATGACGAATGTGTTGATTTTGTTGTGCAATATGATGAATCGTTGATGTTTTTTATAATATGATGAATTTGTGGTTGTTGTTAACATGATGAATTTGTTGTCGTTGTCGTTAGTATGTGGAAATTATTGTCGTTGTCGTAGACCCTATGGTCAATGTTGATAAGTTGTATTGTGATGTATTTTGAGGTGAATTAATGTTGTATAATGATGCAACATAGTGACGTGATTGAGAAGTGATGCATTCTTATGAATGATGATGATTTTGTTGTTGTTGAAGTTCGACATTATATTGATAATGTTCGATGGTGGTTTAGATGATTTTGTGACGTATTAATTATGTGTGTTGTGCTTGTGTGGATGTTACATTTATTGAGTCACATCCATTGCATAAAGAGACGGTGGCCTTAATGGAAAAAGCGACGGTGGCCTTGATGGCAAATAGCGACAGTGTGTCCAATGGCAAATTTTGAGACGGTGGGAGTTTTACTCCAAATGGTACCACATGCATTTGCATAAGTCAAGTCACGGGTGAGTTGCATTTGAGTCTAATTTTGTTATGTTTGTGGTGACGTGTTGACTTGATGAGGAGATGTTTATCGTGATGTGTTAGGATCTTACTTGTGAATTGCATATATTGTCATGGTTGATTGTTGACATTGTTGCCATTCCATAAGTTGATTATGTTATTTGAATTGTTGAGTCGATGATCTGTTGTTGTGACATGATGATAGTATAATTGTGAATTTGAATATGTTGTCTTAACTGATTAATGATATTGCTGCCGTTTTGAAAGTTGTATTATATTGATAAGTTATTTTGCGGTGAAACTTGTTGTAAGATGTTATGTGATGCGAAGTGGTAAAATCATGTATGATCTATATCTCCTATATTATTTATCATGCATTCCTTTATATTGTAAGATATCTCACCCCTTTGCTGATATTTCCCTTACCATGGGAAATGGGCAGGTACTCAAGATTAGTCCTGGATGTTCGAGGTTATTGATGTGAAGTCTTGATGTTGCTTTATAGCAAGTCGAGTCGGTGTCCATTGCTCTGATACGTAGCACTCGGGGGGATTAGTCGTTATTACTTGATTGTTGTATTCTATGATGACATTTGTGTTAAGTCGATTATAGAGATGTTTATAAGTTGGAATTGGAAGATGTTGGATAAAGTTTTGTTTTCCGAATGCTATGTATCTGTGTTGATTGCAATTTGAGTATGTTTGTTGGTTTAAGTCGAATTGTGACATCTCATCTTTGATGAATATTTTTAAATGCACTCTGATTTTCGCTTATAATTGCGGGGTAGATTTGGGGTGTTACAGGAATTATACTTCATTGAACTTTCAAACCAAATAGTTCATAATCTCGCAGCGTAATTCAAAGAACAACATAATTTCAAATCATAACATCCTTGCCAACATGGAAACAACTATCCAACATGTCTCAAAAGAGAACAATAACATAATCAAACAAAAGCTAACAACATCCAATCAAAACATAACGACATAAATCAACAAGCATCACAAACGTCCTCCCGAGTGCTACGTATCATAGCATAAACACACCGACTCGAGCTATAAGGTAAACGACTACTCCACGTCGTTACCTGCACGTTACCAACATAGGGTAACATTCAAACAGAACGGTGAGATATCAAACAGTATAAAGGAAAGTATGATAATATTCATAGAAATGAAAAGATCATACATAGTTCATCACTTCTAATCACATAACATTTTACAACAACTTTCATCACAAACCACAATATGATTATTCAATTGCAATAACTTATTCAATAGCACAACTAAATCATCAACATATCACAACATTCCCGTCATAATTACAAACATTCAAAATGAAACTCAATATGTGACTTGACTTTATGCACATGCATGTGGTACCATTGGAGTAAAACTCCCGTCTCAAACAATTGTCATTGGGCCGTCTCAAACATTTACCATTAAGGCCATCTCAAACATTTGCCATTAAGGTCGTCTCAAACAATGCAATGGATGTGACTCAAATGATGCACATCCACAAACACAACATAAACAACATGTCATACATCGTCTAAAATAACACCAACTCAATGCCAAGGTTCTATGGAAATAACTGTATCATTACCATCATAGTAATTTACCACATCTCAATCACGTCGTTACGGCATACAAACATACATCACATACTACTTCACAAAACATCATTAAATCGACAACATACAATTCAAGGAAATGTTTCAAAATATATCCAAAGGTTTTCAAGTCATTTTCATTAGAAAGACATAAATTAGAGCTTCACGGAGGTTCAAACGACACTTAAAAAGGAGTTACGGATCAAAAGATACATCATTTCAAAGTTCCAACGTGTTTTACACAGCAGGGTTCGCTCAGCGGACTCAAGCGCGCTTCTCCCAACTAAATCCAGAAACTTTCAGTCTTCGCGTCTCCGCTTAGCGGGCTCGCGTATTTTCAAATTTTCTCCCACCATCCGCTTAGCGAGCTAGGAGCCGCTTAGCAGACGCGCGATTATGCAGAAAAATCACAGACGTGACAGACCTGTGTAACCACACTTCCACCACTCTAAACCATCATTAATCAACAATTAAAGACACATATCAATACCAGCTAACATCATTCATCAACACTCATCATTCAAAACATGATTTCAACCACAAATTCATGAAAATCCAACATAAACCCTAAGATTCTACAACACATATTCATGGATAGCAACATACAATCAAAACCCTACCCTAAACATCATCATACAACCCTTTATCATGAAAGAATCCCACCCTTACCTTGGGTTTTGGATTGAAGCCAACTCTATCTTAAAACCTAGCTTTCTCCTATTCTCTTCTCTCTTATCTTCTTTCTTCTCTTCTTTACCCAATTTCACCAAATGAGCTTCTAACTCTCTATTCTCTAAAACCCTTGTTTTGTTAAACCCTTACTATCTCTCAAATTGCTAATGGACTCTAATTAGCACCTCTCAACTACTAATTCTATCATAGGCCCAAGAACCACTAATCTTACTAACTTATGTTATTTACTAATAATTCCCAATAAATAACAAAAAATTAATTAAACACAGAATTAACACATAATCAAATAAATAATTCACATAACATATAATTAAATAAAATACGTAAATAAAACGATCGTTACATGTGTCGCCGTGAAAAAAGAAAAGAAGAAATTTCTTTTTTCATGTGGGCTAACTCGACAACCTAAAATAATGAACTCATAAGAATTTTAATGTTGACAAGGTTATTTCTTGATAATGACTATCATAGAAATAGTTAGAACAATCTTTAAGATTAAAAAAAATATTCAAATTCCCTAATTTCTTATTAGTTGTCATTGTGTAAAAAATCTTCTTACCTCATTTCATGTCCTAATTTAAGCCTTAAATTGTTTAATAGGTGTTGATGACCTATAATCTTCACAATAAGCCAAATTCCATATACTAAGTTTCTTTATGTATAATATATATTTTCTAATCAAACTCTTTTTATTAATATATTATATATCTTAACTCATGAACACTATAAATGAATGTTGATTGTATTCATATTACACTAAGTTTTGATTGAGCATGAAAACCAACTCTTTTATCTTTGTATTCTTTATTAGTGTATTTATTATTATCTCTCTTATGGCACTTGAGCAACCTAAAGATGAGAAACAATGTATATATATAATTTGAACATACAATTTCATTCTTTTTGTTATATTTAATAAAAAATTATTTGTTGGTTTGTAGTTGATGCAACAACTGAATTTAAAACAAAAGTTGGGATGGATATATGGAATCCTAGAAAAGGGTGGGGAAGACCTGGAACTAAAAGACCTGGAAAGAAATCAAGGGAATCGAGCTCTAAAGAAAATAGTGGTGAAGGAGGTGAACAAAATGGAGGTGAAAAAGACAAAGGAATGGAACCTGGTGAAAGATAAAAATGATATAACTTTCATCGACACTCTTCATTAAATTATATCCTTTATATCATTTTGTTGAACTTCTTGCTTTAATTTCAATTACTAATGTCATGTTATATAACTCAATCATGACAAAATTATTAGAAATGTTAATGAGAATCTTCGAACTACTTTTTGAAAGAGAAATGAAAATATATTCAAAATACAATACAAGAATTTCAATAACTTATTACATAACAAATCAAAAAATGAAACAAAAGCTAACATTATTGATAGAAAAAAATAAACATAAACAAAAAAACTATGATTACAACAAAAATAATGGAGAAAATTATAAAGAGAAAATAAAGACTAAAACAACATATGCAGAGTTGATATTTCCGTAACTCTTCCGATATGATACTCGAGTTTAAAGTTGATGGCGGTTGACGCTTCACGCGTGGTTTGATGGCGGCGTCAAATAGAATTTTGTGAGTATATATAAATATATAAAGATAAATTATTAATCAAATTTTAAAAATATCTTTTAATCTAAACCATTTAATATAAATTCAATAGTCTATTATAAATATAAATATATAAAAACTAAAGTACTTGATAATTACATTATAAGCCCTCTGATTATAAGACTAAATCTAATCTAATTACATGGATAAAACTATCTAATTGCACAATACTTGATTTATATTAGTTTGACATTTAATACGGCTGTTGTGGCATAACCAGAATTATTATTGTATTTTATTTTTTTTAATTCTATTATTAAGTTAACTAATCATTCCCTGTATTTATAAAATACATGAATTAGATGTAATAGAGAAAGATACGTTGAAACATTTTGTTTGGAATGTGAAGTGCAATCAATTGAAAAGTTGCACGGGTACAATGGAATATTATTAAAAGCCTGCTTTGAATGAACCAAAAGAGCAACTTTCCATATTGTGTCATCAAGTGCTGCCTTTTCATTTTCTATTTTCAGTCTTAAACATTTAAAGTCAAAGATGCCAAAAGAAAATGCCACAACTTCTCTTCTTCCATTTCAATCTTCAAGTTGGAAACCATCTCATGTAAGTTTTGAATTTGTCATTTTTTAATATTTGTTTTGGATTTGTTTAGGTCTAACTTGTTGATTATGTAAAACCTGTTTTGTTGATGATTGATGCCTTTTATTTTGTTTTCAGGGTAAAATATATTGTTTGACACTGTTGTACGATCCTTCGTTCCCTCTATGATTCCAGAACATAAATCCATCGGTTTTTGTCGCCGGTAAGAGCTGTAACATTGTCTTATTAACACTATTGATGTTGATTTTTCATTGCTTATGTTGATTTTCTTTGTTAATATCTCGGATTTTATAATTTGTGTTCAGCAATACGAATTTTCTGTCTTTGTAAGATTTGACTCAATAGTTATCTTAGAAACGTGCAGTATCAATTTCTTTTTAGTTTTTATTAGCTTAATGAATATGGTATGTGTTTTATTTTGGAATTTTTTGTGCAATATTCTTACAACTATTCTATTTGTACTTTGGAATTTTAGGTACCAGTGTATCACAGACTGTGTAATGGAAGAACTTAAGAAGTTGGCCCAAAAATATCGTTAGCTCTGAGGTAGTTCTTATGTTACATGTTTTGCTCATTGTTGATTTGGGATGTTAATGAGTATTGTTTTTGGGTTTGTTTATTTGAATTATATAATTGTTTGTTCAATTTTAACCTTGCATATGAAATATGGGAAATTGTTATTCCACCTCACTATATTGCCCAGAAGTTTTAAAGCATTTCAGATACCAAACACCCACTTGAATAACCCAAAATCAAGGGTCTAACCAAAAAAATATACACATAACAATTTAAAATGCTAGCCCTCGTAAGTTTTTCACACAAAATAAGAATAGTTGAAACACGATGAAGAACAATAGCAATTTTATATAATCATCTTTATTCACATTTCAGTGTTAAGCACGGTCATAAATGCATAGTTGACTATAATGGACTTGATAATGTTGCCTATAGTATTTATCTTTGAGGTAGAATTGATATAAACAATTGTTACAATGTAACATTTAATGAGTTTCTGTGAGAATGACAACTTCTCTTTAAACCATTGTTAACATTTCATGAGTTTTACTTTATAACTAATGATTATTTTATTTGTAGTAATTTGCGTGAATACTGTCTTGGCCTGTGGAGAAGTTGGATAAGTTGAGAGCAGCTGATTTGTATTAATCATTTAATCTAACTTCCACCATTGATTTGTAGCTTGGATATTGCAAAAGTAATTGACGGAGGGAGCAGGAAGAATGTAGGCGATTTATTAAAGT
Source organism: Vicia villosa (assembly GCF_029867415.1). Classification (NCBI taxonomy): domain Eukaryota; kingdom Viridiplantae; phylum Streptophyta; class Magnoliopsida; order Fabales; family Fabaceae; genus Vicia; species Vicia villosa. The sequence goes on along the minus strand of NW_026705623.1, from coordinate 3,970 downwards.
TTTAAATCCAACAACCAATATGTACGTATATGAAAGATGATGCTTTGTTTATTCCTATATGGTTCTCTAAAGAGTTTGCAATCACTACGCCAAATTTGGCTTTTAACAGCACACCTACGAAAGCGCTTTTGCCCAAAAGCGCTCTGGTAGGTTTGGCTAAAAACAAAATTAAAAATCACGCTAGAAAAGCGCTCTTATAGGGGGGGTAATGAAAGCGCTTTCTAAAAGCGCTCTTATAGGGGGTGGGTATGAAAGCGCTTTCTAAAAGCGCTCTTATAGGGGGTGGGTATGAAAGCGCTTTCTAAAAGCGCTCTTATAGGGGGTGGGTATGAAAGCGCTTTTGAAAGCGCTCTTATAGGGGGTGGGTACGAAAGCGCCTTTAGTAATAAAGCGCTGGTATAAAGGGGCATATGAAAGCGCTTCTGAAAAGCGCTCTGGTAGCCCTTTTTAAAATTTTCATAAAACTAAAACACGCTATTTTCAGAAACCCAAAACCCCTCCGTACATCTTCTTCTTCTTCCTCGCTCACGTACTCTCTGCTTCCTCGCTCTCACTCCCTCCGCCGTGGTCTCAGCCCCTCCTCCATCCCTCCGTCGTCGTCTCAACTAGCCGCCGTCGTCGTCTTCTTGCTGCTTCTATCAGAATCAAAGTCTTGTGGGATTTTAGGGTTTTTCTTGGTCAAAATCAAAGTCCAGTTCTGCTTCTGTTCAGGTAAAGTCTTCCCACTATTTTAAGAGCAAATTGTGAGAATACTTTGAAACATTTATGAGAGATAATGGTATAGTTTACTCTAAAAGTATGATATCAAGCAAATAGTTTCTGGTTCTGCTTCTGTTCATAATTTCTGTAATGTAGAAATTTGTTTTTGTGTTGCTATCTTATTTGATCCTGAAGTGATAATGGTACAGTTTACTCTAAAAGTATGATAGCAAGCAAATAGTTTTTTCTATATATCTTTGGCTTATGATTCATCATAATGGTATAGTTTACCATGTACAATGTTTGACAAGTCTAATATATCTTATCAACAAATAATCATAGCCTGATATATCTTTGCCATTATATCCAAATCAAATCCCACTCTCCTTTGATTGTAAGTCAGTTCCTTCACTATGCTTCTATTGCATGCTTCTTCTTCTGGATACAGGCTCAACTCTCCATCACTCACATAAGTTAATTCTTCCGATTTCTCTAAATAACACGATATCACGATAGAGGACTGTTATTATATTTTGAAAGTTAAAGAAGATGTTTGTGTTATTTAGCTAAATCTAAAGGGAGTTGAGTGTATTTTCCTCTTTATTTTGTTAGACATCAATGCTGCCCCGTTATGAAAATACATGCTAAATTGTTGTTTTCTCATGAGATATAATTGCTCCACCTTGATTTCTCCATTTGTATGACTCGACTATGATTTGTGGTCGTTTTCACGACGTTGTTTTGACATGCGTAGTTGCTGCCCCGGTTTCTAAGTAGTTGTTAAACTTTGATTTACCTTGCGGTACTATGTATCTAGAATTGCTATAACATCTGGGTTATGATTATTTTTCAGGGGATATTAAAGATTTTTTAAAAGAATATCACTAGAGACATCAGATTAGCTTACGGTGTGTGGTTCCAGAAGTTTCTGAATTTCTCTAAAGGTAATTAGTTATTCTTTTGCTAATATAAAAATGTATGTCAAAATAATATTAATCTATTCTTAATCATTGTAGTTTGTGCTACAGTTTGCATATAGTTTCTTAATCATTGTAGTGTGTGTGTTTAATTTTACAGTTACTTTGAAGTCTCTGGTTTCTACTTGTACAACGCCGATTCAAACCTACCCATCTCCCACATAAAGTCTAACTCAGGTTACTATCCCTTTCTTCTTGCTTATAGTTTGTTATTTTCTGCTTATAGTTTATTGTTTATGGTTCTATTTAATATCAATTTAGTATCTCTCAACCAGTTTTTTGGTTTGTGGACTTATATTACCTTGAAATAAGGTAATGTCTTCTTTAAGAAATCGGGTATTCTGATTAGGTATTCTGATTAGGTATTCTATTATGATGATAGCTATTTATTATCTTGACATAATTCCTTAGTACCTTATAGAGAAACCAAGAAGCATTTGTTTAGCTTAATTAAGACATGGATAAGACATGGATGAATTCAAACCGATTGTCGAAAGAGTACGAGAAAGGGGTATGGGAATTCGTTAAGTTTGCGGTTGCGCACTCCGAAGACCCGCTTCGAATGCCGTGTCCTTGCTTGGGTTGCTGTTATGGGGGTAAGGTTGACGGGAATAAGTTGGCATCCCATTTACTACGGTTTGGAATTGATAGAAGTTATACATGTTGGACAATGCATGGTGAGAAAAGTAACGGGAATGCTGAGTTAAGTTGTAATAGGAAGTATGCTTCAAACGACGATTGCACAGACACATACGAGTGCGATCGAGTCGAAGAGATTGCAGAAGCGCTTGAAGAAGATCTTGCGGATTGTCCCAAAATGTTTGAGAGGTTGGTAAGCGATGCAGAGAAACCGTTGTATGAGGGTTGTACAAAATTCACAAGATTGTCTGCGGTGTTAAAGTTGTACAATGATAACACGATTTTATATCGTATATTTAGCCTAAAATCCATAGATATTTATAGCATTTTCCGTTTATTATGTTAATTTATTATGATATTACGCGTGTATTTGCTTTATTTCAGGTTTTACACTTCAATTTCGACTATTTGCGAAAAGGAAAGAAAATTGAGCTTAAATGACCAATATTTATGCCTAAAAGATGAAAAGGGAGTGCTAAAGTGAAAGAAGGGTGCAATTAGGACCCAAAAGGCCCAAAAGAGATATTCAGCCCACCATGAATCAAAAGGCGCGTGGCCCAGACCTGCAAGCAAGTGGAGACGCACGTCTCCACGTTCTCTTCAGCCACGTCACCAAGAGGAGACGCCCGTCTCCAACTGCCCAAGATTTTCTCCACTTGAGACGCACGTCTCAAGTCTTCCTGAAGAAACGGAGACCCACGTCTCCACGCCCAGTCTGCAGAAAGTTCCTCTTTTCACGCAAAGCAACTGCATACCTCCTCCTATAAATAGGACCTGTCACTTCACTTCAATCGGTCCGATTTCCTGCCAACGAAGTGCTGCCGAAATTGTACCGCGAACTGCTTTTCCTTATTCTGCTTTCATTTAACCGTCTATTTTCTCACAACGATTTCTACACTGGAAATTGTTGTGAACTTTTCATAGATCTAGCCTTACGTTAGGTTTATCGCTTTATTTTCCTTGTTTTTATTTTCTGCCATTTAAATTCCGAAGAACGATCCAGCCAACCTGTGGTGGAAGTTCGAGTACTTCAAGATTCAATTCAATCCAGATTTATTTTAATTCAGGTTTTTTTATTTACCGCCTTATTTATATTATTTATTTGCATGATATATTATATGCCATTTAATATGCTTATTATTATGAACCGAACCGATTTATGCATGTTTAATCGTATTAATATGTCTGGCTAAAATACTAAAGGTGTCGGTATGTAAAGTAAGTTAACCGTAGGGGTCCGAAATAAATTGGCTTAAATTATGTTTTATTAATTATCACTTATTTTTGGTTTATATGTCTAGTTTGATTAGTAAGTCTTAAAACCAATAGAGCGAAAGTTTGAGGGATTAGGACGGTCAAAGGTTAAAATCAATAGAGCGAAAGTTTGAGATCTTTAACTGGATAGTAGACATAGGACATTAGTTTTAAGGATGGCGAAAGCGTATTAAAACTAATTGGAACTTATTTATTTTCAAAAATTGTTTTTACACTCGAGCGGGATGGCGAAAGCGTACGTTAGGGATATTAGCATGTTCCGAGTCAACAGAGCGAAAGTTTGAGATTAGGAGATTTAAATAGATAACGACCTCGTAAAATAGGCATTTTATTAATTACATTGTTTCCAAAAAGCTCTTCTAAAATCTAATGGGATGGCG